>NW_027464587.1:31287500-31577500 GCF_043290135.1 Rhipicephalus microplus
ACGCTCTCTAATTAGTAGTTCAACCTGTCAGTCAAGTGATGGTTTGGAAGCCCGAATCGTGGTGACGTCAAAATGACAAGTTTGCGCTCATTTTGCCAGAATAGGGGTTTTTAGCAAGCTACAGAAACACGTTACGGAAATACGACGCGGTTCCTTTCCGCATGTGCGTACAACGCTCGTGCATGGGCACTCTTCAGTCGGTTCCGAGTGGCCGCCTTTCCGTAACGTGTTTCAGTAGCTTGATAAAAACCTCTATTTAACGGAATAAATTCCGCGCTAGGGTGCAACAGCCACCGAGTGGGCCCGTTGCAGACGGAGTAGGAAAAATGGCGGTACCGGCTGAGCCAACGACCTCCACTGTGGGATTCAGCTACTTGGACGCGGCTTACAACAAGCGTCGGAAAGATGTTGAAGTCGTGTTTGACATACCAGACAAGCAGTTTGGGCCTTACTTTCGCCTGAGTAAAGAAAAATGTTTGCGATTGCG
This sequence comes from Rhipicephalus microplus, assembly GCF_043290135.1. Taxonomy (NCBI): domain Eukaryota; kingdom Metazoa; phylum Arthropoda; class Arachnida; order Ixodida; family Ixodidae; genus Rhipicephalus; species Rhipicephalus microplus. The sequence continues at coordinate 31,287,988 of NW_027464587.1, forward strand.
CGACGAAGTCACCGATGGACTCGCGGGCAAATGCGCTCTAGGTGGAGCGGCTGAGGTGCGCGCCCCGCACTTCTTTGCCACCGGAATCTTGTAGTCATCGGTGGGAGGCGAGGAGACTGAAACAATGACGCAGCCCGCGGTCAGCTTACGTGTGGCTCAAGTGATCGTCAACGCTGGGAAACGCAAATGGGTTGACTTCCCAAGGATGGAGGAGCAGAAGGCAGCCGTGAAGGAGGAATTTTTTCTGTCCAGACCTCTACCTGGCGTAATCAGATGCGTTGATGGCAGCTTCGTCGCAGCGAGGAGTGCGCAGAAGGCGGCCTTCGGGTGCTGCGAAGTTGACTTCGCCCTCAATGTCATGTTCGTCGCGGGGGGAACACCGCTACTGTTCGTCGCGGGGGGGAACACCGTCATGTTCGTCCGAAAAGGGGAACACCGCTACTTAGCGGTGTTCCCCTTTTCTCGTGCGCATTTTTTTTCGCAGTAAACGCAACTCATGTTTCTCTTGGTTTTCCCAAGTTTGCGTCGCGGACATGCTGATCCTCGTCGTGGCCCCGCTGCGAGTGGGGTCAGCCGACGGCAGCCACATCTGCGTGGGTCCGCGAATTGGACGGGTGAGTACCTTCTCAGTGAGAAGTAAATCTATCCTCTTTGTTTTACGTGTGATGCCAGTTTTTTGTACGTCAAAAGTTTTCCTCGCGGTATTGATGAAACTTCAGCGCATGGACAAGTGGCATTAGGTTGCATGCTACCGGTGGCTTGACTGCTGCACTATTGTCAACAGATGCGCTATGTCATGACGACCTTATCGTAGTAGTCAAGTTTTGACTAATATGGGGTCAATTTTAGGCTATTCAGGTATCACGGATTAAGTTGTTTGTATCCTAGGATCAACAAGCCTCCAGGAATTCCAGTCATTTTAGCAGTAAGTACAACACAAATAATAATTCTACAGGTGACGGCGGCTACCGCCTTGAGCCTTGGCTTATGGTCCTGGTGAAAGGTATACCTGAAATGGTTAGTGCAGAAGGCAAGTACCACTCTGCACATGCTTAACTGCGTTCCATAGTGGAGACTTGTATTGGGCTACAGAAGAGCCGTTTTCACTGCGTTGAGCAGCACTGAACCCCCCACTACTCATTACTCAGGTTACGAAGGGTGCCAGGAAACTCGCCGCTTACAAGGACACTGGCCGCGCCGACAGCAAAAGGGTTCGAAGCTACGAGATGTCTTCTGTGACGCGTACGTCAGCTTCTCTCTGACTCATAGGTCAACTGCTGGCGACGTTCCACTTGGCTTTTTTTAAAGCACTTGGAGGACCTTTTTCGTCACCAACGTCCAACCAGAAGCGCCGCTGGCCATGATGTCGGAATTCTCGAATGGGGACCCACCACTGGGCTGCGTCATGATCATCAAATCCGGAGCCACTGCGCCTGGTTGCAGCCAAAGACTAGTGACGTTGCCACGCATTGCGTAAGACTCGCCAGACTAGAAGGCGCCTATTGCTTCATCGGGCTCGTGGGCTGAGGGGCTCACTGTGCGTTGCGTAAGACAGACCGGCGCCGCCGCGTGATGACGTCGTCTAGTTGATCGTGTCAGGCGGCTTCGATCGCTCGCCTTGACACAGATCGCCTTTGCAGAGGCATTGACGTTCGGTGTGGACTCCCAGCCGTAACAGCACCACCGCCGCCAGACAATGCGCCAGAAAAACGAGCTGCTTCCACGTGGCTTGGATGTCGGGCGTGCTTGTTCACCAGGTTCCTCCAGGTTCGCCCCCTGGGCCATGGGGATAATGTAGCTCTAGGCTCACTTCCGTGAACACATCCCATTCTTGAGGACAGATCCCAGCTCTACTGGCTTGCCGCCAGAACTTGTCGGCCAGCTTCGCTCGTCTCTTCTGACGATTTTTGGTCTCAGCACTTGTGAGGAACGGTTCGACAACAGACAACACACGACGCAAGCAAGTGACCTTGGTTACCCGACAGAACACCAGACAAATTATAGTACAACATATACCCAGCTTCTGTTCTATTCTGTTGCTTTCATAAAGAAAGCAGCAGAATACCAATCAAGAAGGCTACTTCCCAGCTACGTGTTTGTCGGGATTTCATTCCCTCTACTTCAAAAGGCACATGTGTAACACAAGACTCCTAAAATGAGAACTCAAACTTTTACACGTACAACAACGTATGTAAATAGAATACAACATAAAGTTGGCCCCTTGAGATCACTGTGGACGAGAGCGCTCAGCTAAGGCCATGATGAAGACAAAACTTTACCCCAACTCGCCAGCAAAAGACCGAAAGGTGGTGAAGGTACTAGCTAAAACGCAAGGCTCAATGCGTCTGCATTGAAGTTTAGCTTTTCCTTTTTGTAGCGAACGTTAAAGCTGTGCTGTTGGAGTATCATGCTCCACCGCAATAACCGGCCACTTTTGGCGACATGTTATTTAACCAGGTTAGAGGACCGTGGTCCGTTTCGACCACAAACCTCGAACCGGAGTCATGACAGGCTAGCTTTTGAATGGCCTGCACGATGCCGGCGCATTCCTTCTCAGAGGTACTGTATGCCTCTTCCCCGCAGCTGAGGTTTGGACCTAAATACAAAACTGGCCATTCATTACTAGCACTGTCTTCCTGACACAAGATAGCTCCTATGCGGTAATCACTCGCGTCACATTGAATAACAAATCTCTTAGAGAAATCGAGTGCCATGAGAACGCGTTTTTCGCTTAGGGCCTGTTTCAGCTTGAAAAACGCATTCTCCTTTTCTGAGTCCCATACTACTTTAACCAGCTCGGACTTTCGAAGTGCGTCAGTTAGAGGAATGGCATTGCTAGAGTAGTTTTGCTCGTAATGCTGATAGTATAAATCTAGGCACAAGAATGCCCTTAATTATCTCAGATTTTGTGGTTGGTCGTGGATAGTTCACGATGGCGGCTACCTTAATTTCTGAAGGTCTACGCCGGCCATGCCACACAACGTGTCCCAGGTAAGACACCTCGCTGCACCCTAGATGACATTTTGTAGGTTTCACGGAAAGACTAGTTTATTTCAACCTGTTCAACACGATGCGTAAATAGTCGACACATTCTTCCCAGCTGTTTGAGAAGATGACGACATCGTCAAGATACGGCAGAGCCAACTCAGAGAGGCCTTTAAGGACGCGGTCCATCAAGCTTAAAAAACAAAAGGGCACATTTTTTTAACGCAAAGCTCAGCTTGAGTGGACGATGCGTTCCGAATGGAGAAACGAATGCGGCATAGCGGCTAACACACTCCGTAAGGGAGAATTGCCAATACCCTCGAACGAGGTCTAACGTGGAAATGTAGCTTGACTGTGATACAGTTTCTACCCTCTCCTCTAGGTTTGGTATTGGGGAAGTTTGGTCTCGTGGTATGGCGTAAGACGCCGATAATCGATGCATGGCCTCGGATCTTTTCCCGGCACTTCAACCAATAATAGAGGAGATGTATAGTCACTCTCGCACGGAGGTATGACTCTCGGCTCCAGCATTTTATCAATCTCCTCTTTCATGATCTGCTTTTGCACAAGGGAACAGCGATACGGCTTGCTACGGATCGGCTCCTTACAAGTTAGCTCGATATCGTGCTCAATCACCATCGTGTTTTTGTGACGGTCCGAAAACACGTCTTTAAACTCGGAACCGATCCTTCTGAGGTCCTCCTTCTGGACGGCACTTAACCTAGGCTTTAGGTTCAACTGCTCCAAGATTACCCTGATCCCCTTTCGATTACATCACTAGAGGTCAAAATTCCTGCTCTCGATCTCTTCCCCTGAAGCATCCCAAAGCAGATTTACGACCACTTGACGTTGAACATGTTGTTTCTTGAAGTTACTGTGGTAAACTTTGTTCGGCCGCCTTTCTGATTTCACTTCATATTTGGTATCAGAAAGCTTCGATATTACTTTGGCGGGCCCTTCCCAATGAACCTCAAGCTTGTTCATTTTGGACAGCTGCAGCAGCATTACATGACTACCTACTTCAAAGGTGCGCTTCTTCGCTGATTTGTCTTAGTACTCCTTCAAGAGCACTTGCGCAGCCTTCATGTGGCTTTCCACAAAATTCTTCGTTTTTCCAAGCCTCTGAAAGGGGTCTAGAACATACGCAACTACATTAGGGTCCTCATGAAATCCCTCCGAAGACTCGCGTAGCATTCACAACGGTGTTCTCAAATTTCTCCCATACTCAAGCTCTGCAGAGCTAAAGTCAGTGCTCTCATGAGGATCTGATCTGAAAGCGAACATAGCGGGAGGAATGCACGCTTCCTAGTCGCATTTGTCCTCGTTGCAAAGAGCTCTCAGTATCTGTTTCAGAACGGAATGCATACGCTCTACCGGATTACATTGTGGGTGATGGATCAACTTGTGCACTACTTTTATTCCGCACTTATTCAAAAAGGTAGAGGTAAGGCAGCTGGTGAAGAGACTGCCATTGTCGCATTGGATTTCAGAAACAAATCTGACGCGTGCAAATATAGATAGCAGTGCATCCACGATATGACGAGAATGAAGCTTCTTAACTAGTATCGCTTCCGGAAATTTCGTGGCTACACAAAGGGCCTTCAGAATGTACCGACAACCTTGCCTTGACTCTGGCAATGGCCTAACAATATCAATTACTAGGCGCCGAAAAGCTTCTGTGATAATTGGCACAAGCTTCATGGTTGCCTTCCACTTGTCCGTGGATTTCCCCGCTCTTTGACAAGTGTCGCATGAGCGTACAAAGTCTTCAATATCCTTCCAGCATTTCGGCCAATAAAACTCAAGGGAAACTCTAGCCTTGGTCTTTTTTATGCGTAGTTGCCCTGCCCACACATTTTCATGCGTCATTTCCAATAGTTAGCGACGATAATTTTGTGGCACCAAGAGCTCCTTATACTTGCGACCTTCCGCATTTGTTTAGCTCCAGTACAAGAGCCCTGCCTTCTCAAAAAAGGAAACATTCTTTTTCTTTTTTTCTCAAGTTTACGCTTGCCATTAGCGCTTTATTCGAGAGGTCCTCACGCTGCTCTCAAATGAGCATTTCTCGATAAATTCTCGACAGCTCACTTCAACTTTCGCTACACGCGAGAGCGTTGCACCCCTCTCACTTTGACTCAATGACGCCATGTCGTCTCCTCCGCTGACAGAGACCACGCCAGTGGCTTCGGCTACAGGCCACTCGAGTGACTGCTGAAATGACTCACACGGAGAATTTCCTGTCTGAAGTTCCATCGACTCACCGCCAAGGTCACGCAGATCAGCAGTCTTTGCAGGTGGTATTTGACCACATTAAAAAAAATCATGTTCCTGCGAAAGCTTCCGCGCTTGCGATCGCGTGAGGGCCATGCACGCTAAGTTGGAGAAGAACTATTTACCCTGCTCTTTGAGAAGCTGTTCTGAGTTATTAGAAAAAAAGAGAAGCAAAATGATCGGGGAGTGCGGCAGACACAGCCACTTCGGTGCGAAGCTTACCGAACGGGCCTTCAATGACAACCGTAGCGATTGGTAAGTAAGTACTTTGTTCCTCGGTGACTTGTCTCATCCACGCGCATTCTCCTGTAAAGTCATCCGGAGACACCAATGAAGGATGGACAACGTCCATGGTTGCAGCTGAGTCTCGAAGTGCTCAACACGTTTTCTCATTTACACTAATTTCTTGGAGATACGGCTCTAACAACTGCATGTTCTTTTTGATTCTCAGATTGTTACGACAGCAAACTTTTGCTTACTGTTTATGGCGATGTCCCTTCCTTCTTGCAGTTGTAGCAAATTAACGGCTTCCGTGATTAAAACGCCCGTGTGGTATCAGTGCGTTCTCTAGGAACCTCACTCAATTTCTTCGCTTCCGTATGCCCTTCTCCTACAGTGTTCTTCGTAAGAGACGGGTCCTTCCTGATAATATTGTGCGGAATTGGTTTCCGCTGATCAGTTTACTTTGAAAAGCCCTGTTTACTTTTATTTTTTTTCAACGTGCACTGCTCTGCAATGCAACTTTCGGCGAGTGTAATACTCCTCACCGAACCCTGCTGCCTTGCTTAGCTGTACTTTGCCAAGTTTGTCCTGCAGCCAAGGCTTGACATCCTCCTCGATGCAGCGGTAGAATTTCTCTAATGCAATGCATTCTACCCCTTTATCGCAATCGTCATAAACACCTTCGTCCTTGAGCCATTCAATAAAGTCAGCTTTTAGACGAAACGCGAAATCAACATGTGACTCATTCCCCCCCCCCCCCTTTTTTTGCGTAACGGAACCTTTGCCGGAAAGCCTCGGGTGACAACTTAAAACGTCTCAAGAGCAGTTCCTTAACCTCGTCATGGCTCTCGAACGCTTCACTCGACAAGCAACTTATCACATCGAACACTTCGCCGGGAAGAAGAGTTAACAGGTTCTGCGCTCAAAGAGACCACTTCAAGGCATTTCGCTCACATACGTGTTCGAATCTGACGAGATACTTTGCCATGTCCTCGCCGACTACGAACGGTGGCAGTTGGTTCCGGTTGGTCACGGTGGCAGATGACCACTGACCTGAACCACCGCAGAAGCTACGCTAGGCACCTACGAACACTGTAGTATTGCCAATCGCATTCGTTTCAACTCGAGGCACTCCTCATGCGCGCGACGTTCGCGAACTTCTCGGCTTTCAGCCTCCTCGCGGCGTGCTTTGATATCCACCCGGGCCTCATCGACTTCCTCAGCCGACACTGTGACTGTCATGCGCAACTCTGTTTCTATGACATCCACATGACACGCATTAGCTACCAACACTTTATCAGGACGTTGCTTCATACTCCGAATCACCTCCCTATCACAACTTTTGCGTGAATGCTCTCGATTACAGTCGCAGTTATGCCAACAAAGGTGGGGCAAAACCTCGGCGACTGATAACGATAGCATCACTGCTCCTTTTCCCCAAGTACTCGAACCATAGCATTCGCAAATCTTGCGCAAGTACCTAATCCTGCCCCCCCCCCCTCTTTTTTTTAAGCTTGTTACTATTGCGAATGGCGCCTTGTCTAAGTTCGCAGCGGCAAACAGGCTGCCGAAGGTTCCCTGGTGCATCGCTGGTTGGAACGACAGCCCGACGTGCCTGGCTACATGACTCCCGGTGAAGAAATGGGCTTCGACATCACAGAGGCCACTGCTACCATCCTCGTCAACGTTTACCCACCCTCAAGACCACTGGCTCGCATCACACTTCGTTGTTTGTTTTTGGACTTTCTGCATTGAACGACAATGCATATAAAACACACACACACACACACCACACACACACACACACGCACACACACACACACACACACACACACACACACACACACACACACACACACACACACACACACACACACACACACACACACACACACACACACACACACACACACACACACACACACACACACACACACACACACACACACACACACACACACACACACACACACACACACACACACACACACGAACTCCAAAAACTCAAGTGGGGGAAATACACTGCTGCTGCATATCGACCTGCTCATTCCTGAGAACACACTGAGTGTCCCTGGGTGGGCAAGCGATCCACAACAGTGTCATCAGCTTGTTTCGCACGTCAAGGCAACAACACCTGTAGTAACCAAGAAGGATGCCCAGTGGACTGCACGGCCTGTCGCAGCTAAACATATTTGCGTGGCCTTGCAAGAGCTTGACCCTCCGTGGTTTTTTAACGTCAACTTAATATAAACTAAACCGATGTTTCTGCATTTTCGCGTCATGTGATCTCGCAACCACTGCTGTCAGCAGTAATGGGACACCTGTCCAGAAGTCTAGCACTGTGGAATCTGTGATCAGCTGCCATGGTGTTTCCAGCAACTTATCAAGGAAATACGAAACAGCGACAGAATGTAGCCAACTCACTGGCAAGGAATTTTTTCAGTAAAGTTTTTTGTAGGTTGCATTATTGAGTGGGTTTTATAGGCTGAAACCATGACATAATTTCGAGGCACAATTTACTTCATGTGTTTGGAAAAGTCTAACACCCCAGGTCTTTTAGTGTGCATGTATATGCTATCAGGCCTCTTGAACTCCACCCCTATCAAAGTACAAAATCCGCAACTTTGCTCATGCCCGTGTGATCTGGGTCGTCAGTGAAGCACTGTAGCCATAGTGCAGTCACCGACAATTCCTGCAGTCGCCGATAATTATTACCGCAATCTGCATGAATCCTGCGCACTGTCTCCTTGTTTTTTGTTTAGGCGACGCACACCTATTACACTCAGTAACCTTCTCTGGCACAACCACTACATAGTTTTTTTTAATGAGACAACCCATACTGAAACAGTCTAGCATTTCAAGTACATTTTGTTCATTTGTAGAAGCTGAAGTAATGTGAAAGATTAAGTAAGCATTCTTTTTTTTCAAGTTGGAACTTTGTAAAAAACTTATTTCATTCGTGTTTATGCCAATGCTAAGATGGCATGCACTTTCTGTAAATAAATGCATGTTGCGAAACTACGGTGTCATGTTTTCAAAGCAGAGGTTTATTACAATGCACACATTACAAGAAACATCATGCTAAATGAAACACTGTGTCATATGAGAAATTACTGCTAGAACGCTATACATAAACATGATGCCAGACTTGTATGAAATCACGTGATATCTGCTGTGTGCATCATTTCAGAAGGCTGACGAGCACGCGTAAGAGTAATGTGTAAGGATATCCTCTCACGACTCTGAAAAAGGGGATAATTTAACGTAGTTATGCACCACACTTGTCATATTGAAAAGTTGACTTGCAAGTAGATGAACATTAAAGAAAGAAAAGTTAAAAGTCAAGGAAGTGGTGATGCCTATGGTCGTTACTGTGGTGGTGGCAGCAAAGCCTGAGAAGCTCCAGGCACAAGGACAGCCAGGGTAGTCAAGCGCAAGCCCCTCACTTCATCGACAAGCTCCAGATTATGCAGACAAATCACGTGATGTATTGCGGACCCTGTAATACAAAAATATACACGAAACAGAAGTGACGCTCCACCTATTCGAGTCAGACGGGAAGCAGAACATAGCATTTGTGATTGGTTTGGAAACGAAAGTTAATTATCAAGATAGAAACAGTCAACCTTTATTTTTTTGCCCCTTTTTAACGCAGCCCGTCCACAAGAAGTCAAACAGATTGACTTCACTTGGCATCTTCCTAACATTGGCGCAAGCACCTCAACGCAGCATTGTTAAATATGACCTTGCACTTCAGCCTCATGTACAAAGTAAAAGGATCGCAAAGCTTGTTAAGCATACAGCTTGAATCCCATATCATTATTCAATTTATTGCAAAGGCAAATCAAGAGTGATAGCGCTCCTTGAAACTGTGCATCATTTTGCTCCTGCTATTGATGCTCAATCTCAAACAGATGCGATTTTTTTGGACTTCCAAAAAGCATTTGATTGTGTTTCCCATTCAAAACTGCTACTCAAGGTTAAGAAAATACAAAAATACTACATTTTTGTCATGAGTAGAGGCCTACTTGCACCAGAGGCAGCAATGTGTGTCAGTTCATAATGTTTGCTCAACTTTTTCAGCTGTAGAGTTGGGCGTTCCACAAGGATCAGTGTTGGGGCCGTTATTTTTCCTTATATTTATAAAAGATATAGTTAACGCAGTGTCTGTCAGAATTAAACTACTTGCGGACGATCGCGTTCTTTATCACAAAATTCACGACTTTTACGACCACGTCCAACTAAATGAAGCTCTTCAAAGCGTTGAGAAACGGTTTGAAACCTCGCAGATATAACTTAACCCCCGAAAGACAGTTCTCTTGAAAATAACTAGAAGGCGTTTACCCCTACAGTTTAGTTACTGTCTAAGTGAAAATGTCTTGTCTGGAGTAAAATCTTTTAAATATTTAGGCATCGTTCTCACATCCGATCTCCAGGGGGACAAACACGTGTCTTACATAAAAAAGCTACATGTAAACTTGGATAATTAAGACAAACTTTGCACCAAGCTCCTCATGACATTAGGCAATTTGTTTATAAAACGTTCATCCGACCAATCGTCGAATACGAATCAGTAGTATGGGGCCCACACACTAAAAGAAACATTGCGCACTTGGAAGGTAACGAAAGAAAATCAGTGCGCTTTATTTTTAATATGTACAGCTGGAACACATCGGCATGTACGTTTGTAGAAAAGGGTAAACTGGAATCCCTTGAACGCAGAGTCAAGCTGACAGACTCGTGTATCTAAGCGAGATCTTTCACAACAAAATATTAATAGAAAAGGACCAATTCATGCATCCTGCCAATGAGCAAATCACACTCTTTCATCACTAAAAAAACTACGGAATTTTAATTACCAAACATATTTGTCACAACATTTTTTGCCAACGAACAGTCAGGATTAGAATGAGCTCCCAGCCGATGTTGTGGAATGCACGACCACATCAGATTTCGCTCTGACATTCAAGGCTCATTTGTTCACAGTAAAGGTACATGAATCAGCTGATATCATTCGTCAATTTCCACTTGTATATTTCTATTTGTAACGTGACATATTACTTCATAGCGTAATGCAATATGCATTAATGGCATTTAGAATGCTACAGTGAAGTTATGCACTATTGTGATTATCGATGTGCTGACACTATTGCTGCCGAAATGTAGTCAGTGTGTACCAAGCCGTTATCACCATTTTTTTTTGCGTAGTATGCATGTATTCCTTCACCTTTGTATCCCCTCTTCGGCTTACTGCCTTTAAGGCTAGCAGTACTTTGCAAATAAATAAATATTAAATAAACAAATAAATAAATAAATAAATTAGTAGCAGCAGTAAACATAACAGACTTGTAGGGAGCACGTAGCCCACGTCGTTAGGATATCGCAGCTATTTCAGCACGCCAATGATGCTTTTGTTTGTCGTATGAAGAAGTATGCTCCAGCTGTCTGTGGCAGGCATTATTTTTCTTATTAGATCATTTCACTCAGCAGTCATCAAGAGAAGCCATAAATGTTTATTGGTTTTCTGGTAACCATGAAAATGTTTTGTGCCCAGCTGATTTGCAGGGACAACACAATAGTAACAGTGTTTGAAATGCTGGCTACAGTATGCAACATGCATTGCAATGACCACTGTAAATTCTTTTTCTGGTTCACTGATCATCGCCATGATTCTGCCAAAAGTATTGTCCCTTTTCTTACATTTTGAATATATATGTAAGAAGCTGGGGCCTTGAAGATGTTCTACTCTGAATAGTAACAGTGGTGATTCTTTGTTATCTGTCTCCACTGTGCATTAGTTTTCCGTTATCCCAAAAATTATCTACTCATGCCAACTATTCAAGCCAAATAAATAATCAAGTGATTTCAGAGGCATGCTAACTAGACACGTCATACTTGTCTCTTGGATCGACCTCCTGGATAAACAAATTGTACCCTGGCTAGACGAATTAGCTAAGCAATGTCTACCTCAAAAACATAGCGCATCGAGCACACTGGACATTGTACGCAGTGCTGCTCTGTCATAAGCACTCGTTACTTGCCGGCGAACTCGTAGAAATACTCCTCGATAAGCACAAAAAACAGGCCCGCCACTGCTGCACAATCCTACCGAGTGTCATCGTAAATGTTTTCTTCTTTTTCCTTCCCAGTTCTAACCGCAATGTGATAAAAAAACCAATGTGCAGCATATATCATGCAAATCATTAGCTGGCTAAAACAATTATGCTAATCAAATCTAATCACTAAACCATCGCAAGCGAAACACCGTGGCCTGAAGATAAACATAAATGTCTTGAGCAACGAATTTCTTTGCGAGAGTTCGTTTAAGGAAACAATGTACGTAAGATGCAGTAGGTAAATACATAAATGTGCAGTTTTGTGCTTGCATCGTGCACTGTAACGGCGCTCGCACACGCATGGTTATTCTTCAACTGAAAAAGTGTTGCTTAACTGTTAATAGACGACAAAAGGGCAGGCTTCTCTCGTTCACACTTGGTTGTTTGTTACCTGTAAGAACAAAAGTGAAGTAAATATATCGTGATTGTGGTACGCATAGCTTTTTTTACTCACCTTGAGGCTAGACTTTCACAATTTTTCCTTGTTCTTCGCAGCTTGCCATATCCTTCAGTTACGAAAATGCTCCCCGGTAGTCGCGATTACATTCTTCTCGCAGATTTATATGCCACAGAATGCAAAACGCGGCTCGTACAGACGATCAGCAGTTTGTTTTACACACAGCAGCCATTATGTGACTGAGATTGGATGTAAAAGTGACTTAAAACACAATCAAAAAGTACGCTTCAATTCTCCAAGCACGAAAGTTTATCATTTAGTTTAATCAATATAGTTCACTTATGTTAGTGCCAGAAGCCTATAAATCAAACTTCATTTATTTACGTAGGAAAGTTTTTTATTACTTGCTCATGGATAAAATAAATAGAACACACGGCCCCTTTTCTGCCCTCAGCCAGGAAGTCGCTGAGGTCCTTGAACTTTCCTCCTAAAAATACCCCGAAAATGCTAGGAATTTCTGCACGCATGTACAAATTGACTTCAATATACGGCCCCTTTGTAACTTTCAACAGTTAAGTCGCTTAAGTCCTTAAGTATTTCTCATCGAAATACCCAGAAACTACCAGGGATTTCTCCTAACTTCTACATGATCAACATATTTGCATAGCGCAAGACTGCGAGTAGTTACGAAGTAACTACAGAAGAAGAGACAGTAACAGAAAAAGCGCTGAGTTAAACTGAAATTTTGTTAGTGAAAACGCTGGAAATACGTACTCGTGGCAGCACATCTATACTGGTGATCAATGCATCAGCATGCCTTCGCTTGCTCTGACTAAAAGAGAAATCGAGTATATGGCTCTGACACAATAAATCGTGAACTTGTGTTGAGCTGTGGCGTTGTAACCATATAATGAGATGATGATTGTCTTGCTTTTATACAATAAGTTGCGTGATTGCGCAGTGATGTTCTGTCACTAGTATATTGTCACGATGAGTCACAAGTACTGGGGGATTTATTAAACCACCGGGTAGCAATCTCTAGGACGATGCGTCAGTCGTGGCTGGCTCTCTTGTCTTGTCTTGTCTCCTGGGAGATCTTGGCTCATACCCACATGGGCGATTGGCCACACTGTACCTCATAATAAATCATTTTTTTACAACGCTTGCTAAAAATAATAACGAGAAATTAGATAGGAACAATGATAATGTTGCTTTGAAAAAACGTGAAAAAATTGCAGAAGAATGCGATAAACCAGAACATATAAAACAAATTAACAAGAATGAGGAAGGCGGAGAAAGAATTGTATATATCTGGCAGTACCACTAGCAGCGTATCTTTGCAAATCCTGCGCGAACATCTCTTGATCTTCCGATTGTGCCAATCATGCCTCCTACAGCTTATGTAACAGCAGCGAGGTTTAGAAAACTTTCCCTTCTTGAGGACTCATCAAAAATCATGATACCGAATCCAGATTTCTCGCACCTGCACTTCACATGGAATAATAAATGGTGTCCCACGCGTAAATTGGAAGTCTTGATAACAAACTTACGTTGCCGTGTACCACCTCTTAATTTCTATTTAAACAGGTCTGGTCTGGTGCCATCCCCTCTTTGCTCAAGCTGTAACGAACCTGAACATATCGACCATTTTCTTATCACATGTGACCGATTCAAAAATCGAAGAAAAAACTGCTTCAAAATTTTATTAAAAAAACTAGGAATATCACTTAATACTCCCAATATTTTGTGTTTTGGGGCCACTTCATTGAGACACAGCGACAGGAACATCTGCGGGGCTCTCTTCTAATTCATATATAACACAAGAAGATTACCTTGCTGAAACAGCGATCAGCTCTCCAATTTTACTAGCCACACTACCACTTATTATTTAGCTGATACACTGCAATGATTCAACTCTCAGGAGAATTTCATATAACGATTCCACCTCAGATATTCAACAAATTCTATTACTTCTCTCCGCCCCCTTTTTTTCTTTTTTTACATTGCGCCAAATTAATTTCACAGTCAAAACACAGTAATCATATTCCCCTAGTCTAGAAAATCTAAAGGTATTGACTTGCATTAACCACCGGCTTCTTGGCCAATCTCCCTTAGTGAGTGAGAGCCACAAAAGAAAGGAACAAGCAAGCAAGCAAGCGTATCCTTCCGGTTGCCTGAATGAATTTATGTAGCGCTACAGCATAGCACTGTGGCCCACACCCAACTGACTGGCTCCAAACGATAATAGGGTGGATGTATTGACTGGCAATCCGAGCATACCCATCGGTCTTTCAAGAATTATTCGGCGCAGTGAGGCGAAGCGGCGGCATGTGAGAAGAAAAAGATGTAATGTTTCCGGTTCATTGCAAACTACACAAAGGTTAGTTAATGAAAATCCTGATTTGTTGAGATAAAAATTTAACAGAGGAACTCTACAGCGAAAGCTTGTGAGGGTCACCTCACATTGACGGGAAAGGCACTTGAGCAGAAGAGAACAACACGAGATCTTCTTTTTCCTCCAGATTGAGAGCCGCTTTTGCTGTCGACCCACTACGTGCTGGTGGCATCATCCCCCTTCCGAAAAAAAAACAAGTCCCCAAAAGAGGAAAGAAAGGTACATAGCACCACCGCGATGCTACTACATAGGCACGTGAAAAAGAAATTGGAAATTCGATAAAGTGAACGTAAAAATTGAAAAGCGTGCCAATATAAGAAACGTCAATGAACGAGAAAGCAAGTTCACACAAATAAACAAACACAAAGAATGCTTACGGTAAAGCAAACGTTACGAGCAACGCGCAATAAATGGTTTCATGCGCAACACATGAACGCCGTCCGGCCTCAGTCGTGTCCTGCTCCTAGCATGGGGTGTTCAGTCTGGAACCACTTCGTAGTTCACGTCACTGACGTGGCGTAACACTTTATATGGGCCAAAGTACCGGCTCAGTAACTTTTCACTAAGGCCACGGCGGCGGACGGGCGTCCACACCCAAACTTGATCTTCGGGGTTGTAAAACACTTCTCTGTGGTGGGTGTTATAGCGTCGTGCGTCTGCCTGATGTTGCTGGCCAATGTGAAGTCGCGCGAGTTGCCGGGCTTCCTCAGCACGCTCTGCGAATTCTTCGGCGTCAGTTGCCAACTCGTCTTCGTCTTGACACGGTAGCATAGAGTCTAGCATGGTCTGCACTTCGCGGCCGTAGAGAAGCCGAAATGGCGTGAATAGCGTGGTCTCTTGCACGGCGGTATTATACGCGAAGGTCACGTAAGGTAAGATACGGTCCCATGTTTTGTGCTGTACGTCGATGTACATTGAGATCATGTCTGCGAGGGTCTTATTCAGTCGCTCGGTAAGTCCGTTGGTTTACGGGTGGTACGCAGTTGTCCTTCTATGTCTGGTGTTGCTCAGTTTGAAAACTTCGTCCATAAGCTGCGCCGTGTATGCCGTCCCTCTGTCCGTTATTACACTGTAAGGAGCACCGTGTCGTAAGACGATGTGGCGCATGAAAAATTGTGCTACCTCAGAAGCCGTGGCTCGTGGGATCGCCTGCGTCTGAGCGTAGTGTGTCAAATAGTCGGTCGCAATGATCACCCATTTGTTGCTCTCTGCAGACAGGGGAAATGGCCCGAGAATGTCCATGCCGACTTGGTCGAACGGCGTGCAGGGTGCTTCGATGGGCTGAAGCAAACCGGCTGGTTTAACAGATGGTTGCTTTCGACGCTGCCATTCCCGACAGCTCTTGACGTACTTCTTGATGCTTGCCGAAAGTTCTGGCCAATGGTACCTCTCGCTCACTCTGGCAAGTGTCCTTGAGTAGCCCAGATGACCGGATGTGGGTTCGTCATGGCAAGCGAAGAGGACGTCGTCTCGCATGTCTCGAGGAACCACCAGGAGGTAAGCACGGCTGTTCGAACGAGCGTTGTTCTTGTACAGCACACCGTCTCGCAGGCAGAACGACGTCAACGAGTGGGATAAATGACGTGATATGATAGCACCCTGGCCCTCTAAGTGATCAATGATTGGACGAATCTCTGCGTAATCTCGCTGCCGTTTACTCAAGTCTGATGCGCTAACAGCACCCAGGAAGCCTTCGTCTTCCTCTGCTTCCTGACTGACGACATGAAGGGGTGCGCGTGACAGTGTGTCAGCGTCTTCATGCTTACGGCCGGACTTATCGACGATGGTGATATCAAATTCCTGCAGCCGCAAGCTCCACCGTGCTAGCCGTCCTTAAGGGTCACGCAGGCTTGCCAACCGACAGAGCGCGTGATGGTCCGTCACTATCTTGAAGGGACGACCATAAACGTACGGGCAATACTTTGTGATTGCCCACACGACTGCGAGGCACTCTTTCTCCGTAGTGGAATAATTCGCCTCGGCACGGGATAGAGAGCGGCTGGCGTAGGCTATGACTCTTACGGCGTCCTTTTGACGCTGAACGAGCACTGCACCGAGCCCAACGTTACTAGCGTCGGTATGGACCTAAGTGTTAGCATCATCATCGAAATGAGCGAGAACGGGCGCTGATTGCATGCGCTGTCGCAGCTCATCAAAAGCTGCTTGTTGCTCGTTTTCCCAGCCAAACGGCCTGTCGTCCTTTGTGAGACGAGTCAGAGGTTCTGCTCTCTGTGAAAAGTCATGAATGAACCGGCGATAGTAGGCGCACAAACCAAGGAAGCGCCGGACGGCTTTCTTATCGACAGGAGCTGGTATTTCGGCGACAGCAGCAAGCTTGTCTGGATCGGGCCGGATTCCTTCGGCGCTAACTCTATGTTCAAGAAATTTTAGTTTTTTATAGCCGAAGTGGCACTTCTGTGGCTTTAGTGTGAGGTCCGCTGATCGGATAGCCTCCAGCACGCTGCGCAGGCGGTGAAGGTACTGCTCGAACGTGGTAGAAAAGACCACCACATCATCAATGTAGACAAGACAAGTCTGCCACTTGAGCCGTGTGAGGACAGTGTCCATAATTCGCTGGAAAGTTGCCGGCGCTGAACACAAGCCAAAAGGGAGCACTCGAAATTGGTATAGGCCGTCTGGAGTCACGAAGGCTGTTTTCTCACGGTCTCGCTGATCTACCTCAATTTGCCAATACCCACTTTTGAGATCGAGAGAAGTGAAATAATGGGCACGACGAAATATATCCAGCGAATCACCGATACGTGGCAGCGGATACACATCCTCTTTGGTCACGTTGTTAAGCTTTCGGTAGTCGACGCAGAAGTGTAGCGACCCGTCCTTCTTTTTGACAAGTACGACTGGAGATGACCACGGGCTGTTAGATGGTTCAATAACGCCATCGCCAAGCATCTCGCTGACTTGCGTACGTATCACTTCACGTTCTTTAGCCGACACGTGGTAGGGGTTCTGGTGTATCGGGCGTGCGTCCTCGTACGTGATGATCCTGTGTTGAGTGATAGATGTCTGGCGGATCTTTGAGCAACTTGCGAAGCAAGACCTTAACTCGGACAAGAGTGCTCGTAGCGCAGTCTGGTTATCGGTGGACAGATCAGGATTGATGTCAATATTACTCATTGGCGTGTCGGTGTTATCCACTAGTTCTGACGTGAGACAGTTGGTGACGTTTGCTACTTCGTGGGCAAACGCTATCGAAGTGCCACGGAACAGATGTCGATGCTCGTTGTTAAAGTTGGTTACGAGCAATTCAGATCGGCCATCACGAAGGTGTATTACACTTCTAGCTAAACAACTGCCTTGCTGCAGGAGGTGTTCTAATTTTGTCTCGGCCACCACATCGCCATCGCCCAAACCACAGCATGTTACGTCGACTAGAACACTTGCTCGTGGAGGAAGCGTCACGCTCTGTTCAGAAATACGGAGTACATCGACACGCCTTCCGTCATCCTGCACGTTGATTGCTCGCTGGGCTGAGAACGTGACGCGGCGCTCTTGCAGATCAATGATAGCTCCATTTTCCTGTAGAAAGTCAACTCCCAAGATGACGTCACGGGAACATTCGCGTAGAACGAGGCAGCTTGCTACGAATGTATACCCTTGGATCTGTACTCTAGTTGTGCAAGCACCCAGTGGAGTAACGACGTGGCCACCAGCTGTCCGAATCTGCGAGTTGTGCCACGGCGTGATGACTTTCTTTAGCTGCGTTGTCAGTTTCCCGCTCAGTATGGAATAGTCGGCGCCCGTGTCCACTAACGCATTAACTGCACAACCATCAATTGTCACTGCTATGTCGAGTGAAAGTCAGCCATCTTTTGCAGCAGTATGTGATGTCGGACCAGTTTCTGTACGGTTCTGCGTTAATAGGAGGTCTTCAGCGCTTCAACGATCAGCGACCCCGCCCCCAGAGGTCGCTTGGGCTAGTTTTCCCGGCGGGGGCTGGGAGATCGTGTGGTAGAATACCGCTGGGGCGTTGATGAAAATCGCCTTGGTGATGGCGAGCGCGACTGGCGCCCGGCAGACGGTGGTGCGTGCTGCTGGGCGAGGTAGTTTTCAAATTCGCGCGGTCTTTGGCCGTAACGGGGTGGCGGTGAGTACGCAGAGAAGCCGCGAAGCCCAAGACGGCGATATGGGCACTGGCGGTACAAGTGATCAGCTTCTCCACAGTGAAAGCACAGAGGCCAGTGATCAGGTGTGCGCCAAACATCAGAATTCCGAGGAGACGTGCGCCGATCGTTGATGTACTGAACTTGTGGCACCGAACGATGGGTGACAGGAGCGCCAGGGACAAAGGGCAAAGGTGGTGGCGTGTACGTGCCTTCGTAGTACGGTATGTGCTGTGCTGACTGGAGTGCAACAGCAGGAACAGGATGGACGAGTAATGGCGGCGATGCAGCGGGGCGTTTCAAGGCTTCCGCGAAGGTTGTCTTACGGCGGTATTGAGTAGGAGCTGGTGCAGCTGTATCAGGAGGCAAAGTGTTCCGGAGGGCCTGGTGCAGCTCATCTTTGATCACAGTTGCAATTGAGCTAACCGTAGGATGAGGTGTTACACCAGCCTTTTGCAACTCTTCACGTACTATATCACGGATAAGTTCACGTAGACGGTCGTTGCTGGTTCTAGTGGCGGTGAAAATGTCGGCAGTAGACATGCCACTGACTTGCCTGTCATATTGGTTGGATCGCTGCTGCAGCATTTTTTTCCATTGTCACGGCCTCAGACAAGAACTCCGCGACCGTCTTCGGAGGGCTCCGCACGAGGCCGGCAAAAAGCTGGTCCTTGACACCGTGCATCAAGTGACGCAACTGCTTGTCCTCTGTCATTCTTGAATCGGCCCGTCGAAAGAGGCGCGTCATGTCTTCGACGTACGTGGTCACAGTTTCGTTTGGCAACTGGACGAGGGCCAGAATAGCTCGTTCAGCTCGTTCTTGGCGATCAGCACTGGCATAGGTCTGCAAAGGTCTACGAGAGAATTCGGGCCACGTCGTCAGCTGCTCCTCTCGGTTTTGATACCACGTACGTGCCCCGTCTTCGAGATAGAAATAGACACGACCCAGTTTCGCCGCGTCGTCCCACTGATTCAAGGTGTCTACACGCTTGAAGTCCGCCAACCAGTCCTCAACGTCCTCGTGCTCCGTGCCATGGAACGTCGCCGGTGCCCGAGGGCTTCCCAACGTATAGCGATTCCACGTCGTGCTTCCCGCGCCTGTTGACGAGGTTTGCACCGAAGAGGTGGTCATGTTTGTCGACATGGTTGGAGCAGTATTGTCGATTTCCGGCGGCAATCCCCTGATTCGGCGGCTGGTCCGATGCACGGGAGTATTGATTGGCACTGGACTCGTATCACGGCTTCCTGGGGGGGGGGGGGAGGGGCGTCTGCAGCATCCGTGAGACTACCCAGCACTTCCAGCAGTTTGTCACGATGAGTCACAAGTACTGGGGGATTTATTGAACGACCGGGTAGCTAGCTCTAGGACGATGCGTCAGTCGTGGCTGGCTCTCGAGCAGAGGAGAAGCACGTGATCTTCTTTTTCCTCCAGATTGAGAGCCGCTCATGCTGTCGACCCACTGCGAGCTGGTGGCAATATATTTCCAGCATTTTCACTAATAAAATTTCAGCTGAAGTAAGTGCTTTTTCTGTCCTTGTCTTTTCTGTAGTTACATCGTAACTACTCGTAGTCTTGCGCAGAGCAATTATGTTATTTCCCTATCACCAACTAGCCAAAGCATCTGTCTCCTACGTAAACTCGACTAACTTCCGCACTTGTCTTGGTTACAAGGTATGAGCAGCAACGAGCGCTCTTCATTGGCCAAATTCGAAAAACGTAGAACTTTCCGGCATGGGCGGTGGTGCAAGCGGGACGTAACGGGAAAAACGAAGTATGGAATACGGAATAGAAGCACGTTATATGGCCGTAGTAGAGAGTAGCGTAGACATTATGAGACAACTATGGTCAACGCCTTTTATTCGCTGGCAATCGTCTCCGACCACTCGCAACGAAGCAAGGCTGCGTGTATTTTATAGGCATATGCACACCTGCGCAGAGACGGTAATTCGAATGCCTAGATAAAGAGATCAGCCACGTTTTTCTTGCGCTTCTTTTGCGCCATGATGAATCACTCGCGTCTCCATTTGGCTCCACTCATCTTCATTCACTTCGTGAAAATGGCGGTATTTTTTAATTGCGAAGTATTTCTTAGCGAACTACGGCGACTTCAAATCTATCTATCTATCTATCTATCTATCTATCTATCTATCTATCTATCTATCTATCTATCTATCTATCTATCTATCTATCTATCTATCTATCTATCTATCTATCTATCTATCTATCTATCTATCTATCTATCTATCTATCTATCTATCTATCTATCTATCTATCTATCTATCTATCTATCTATCTATCTATCTATCTATCTATCTATCTATCTATCTATCTATCTATCTATCTATCTATCTATCTATCTATCTATCTATCTATCTATCTATCTATCTATCTATCTATCTATCTATCTATCTATCTATCTATCTATCTATCTATCTATCTGCGACTTTTAGCTCTCCTGGCCGTTTGGATGATTGGACAATGATATCTATATCAAAATCGTTCTGGCATCACGTGACTGTATGATAAGCATAAGTAAATAGTCATAACATAAAAATCATGACACATATGTTAAGAATGTCATCACTTCCATGTCATGGTCTTGCTGCAACTGTGGAGGTTTTGTTCACTTGACATATTGCAAAACTGGTATGGTATGATAGGACCGCTTGGTGAACATGAGGCGCAAGCCTTCACGTGGAAACCATGACATGTGTATCATGTAAGTCATGACTACACGCCACGCTCAGGATGCGCTCGCGGCCGCTTCGCCAGCTTCATCCATACATAGAAAATTTGGTATTACGTGACGTTAATGGATGACAAAGATCATCCATTAACAACATGATAATGATGATGTGTGTGTAATGTAGGAATACGACTACATGCCACGCTCGTGATGTAATCGCGGTCATTTTGTTAGTTTCACATATTTCAAATTTACTATCACATGACGTGAATGAATGCCGAAGGTTTGTGAATGATGCAAACATGATATTCATGGCATGCGCGTAATATAAGAAGGTGACTACATGCCACGCTCATGACGTGCTCATGGTCATTTCGCTAGCTTCACATATGCCAAATTTGGTATTACGTGACGTAAATGCATGGTGATGGTATGGTGCAAACACGATAATTATGACATGCGTGTCATGTAAGAACAAGACCAGATGCCACAATCTTGATGCGCTCAGGGACGTTTTGCTAGCTTCACTTATGCCAAATTTGGTATTACGTGGCGTGAATAATTAAAAAAAAAGGTACGTAACTGGTGCAAACATGATAATCATGAAATACGATTCTTACGAGAACACGACTACATCAAACGCTCATGATGCACTGGTGGTCGTTTCGCTAGCTTCGCATATACCAAATTTGGTGATACGTGACGCGATAGAATGACGAAGGTAAATTACCGGTGCAAACACGATCATGATGAAATAGAGATCCTTTACGACCTAATTTACGTCCGCCTCATATCGTTTTGCTGATTTTATTTCGACATATGAACCAGCCACATTGATGCTTCGCGAATCATGGATTCTCACTGTAGGTGGGGTCTGCACTTTTTTTCTGCGGCGAACGGCATTTTTATATGAATAAGAACCTCAATTACGACAACGAAGTAGTGCAAATAATTAGCTTTTTAATTGCTTTAGGTGAGCGGTGGGGTGAAATGGAACTCACTTCTTTAGGGGATGTTGCAATGTCTCAAGGACAAGGAAAAGAAAGAAAATATAGAAAAGCACTAGCTTACGAACGTACCTCGATCTGGCTTTCTTTCTTCCCCCCACTACTTCTATATTAGAGAAGGAGAAACTATAGAGGAGTTTTTCACAAAATGCTCCAAGTAACAAAATTAAGGGAGAAACTTTCTGACACCAGCTTTCCGAAAATATGACCTCGATCTGTCTGACACAGTATTACTCGCCCTAGAGGCGTCAGCACTGGGTAAGCAACATTAGCATATATGAAGCGGTTTATAACTATATAAAAGAAGGAAGCCGGCTACCATGCTAATATCACAACTACATACTTAATACTTCTTTTCGTAAATAGTCTACTTCAAATATTTTTACTATGAATGTTATTACTTATACAGTACTTTCTTCTATTACAATTTAAAATAAACTGTTTTCACACGTAATCTTCTCGTTTGCCTCCTATATGGGAAGATCCCACGTTCAGTGGGAATCGATGATATGTGGAACACGAAAGAGGAAGGTTGATATGTCAGATTAAAATCAGTACAACGGTACGCGGCAGATGCAAATTTTGCCGTACATGACTATCATGCCATGATTATTGTGTCTGAACGTGTCATTCAGCTTTTTTCGTCTATGCACGTCACGTGATACCAAATTTGGTATATGTGAAGCTAGCGAAACGGCCGCGACCACCCTATGAGCGTAGCATGTAGTCATGTTTTACATGACACATATCGTGAGTATTCTGTTAGGACGTCTCATTTACGTTCGACGTCCGTTCACGTCACGTAATACCAACTTTGATATATGTGAAACTACAGAAACTTCCGCGAGCACGGTATCAGCGCACCTTTTAGTGACGTTTCTACATAACACGCATGTAATTATTATCATGTTTGGACCTGTAATTAACAATCATCGTTTTTTCGCATCACGTAATAGCAAATTTGGTATGTATGAAACCAGCGAAACGGCCGCGAGCGCATTATGAGCATGGCATGTAGTCATGTTCTTACGTGACACGCATATCATTTCCACGTTTGGGTCCGTGAATTGTGTTCGCTATGCAGCCACACCGGTTTTCATCATCATCATCATCATCATTATCATCATCCTGACTACATCCACTACAGGACAAAGGCCTCTCCCATGCTCCGCCAGTCAACTCTGTCCTGTGCTTGCTGCTGACAATTTATACCCGCAAACTTCTTATTCTCATCTGCCCACCTAACCCTAACCGTCTGTCTTCTCTTAACCCGCTTGCCTTCTCTAGGAATCCAGTTAGTTACTCTAAACGACCAGTGGTTATCCTGTCTATGTGCGACATGCCCAGCCCATGTCTATTTCCTCTTCTTTATTTCAAGTATGATATCCTTAACCCCGGTTCTGTTTCCTAATCCACCCTTTTCTCTTTTTCTCTTAAGAATACACCTACCATTTTTCTACTTTGCTCGCTGCGTCAACCTCTATTTTAGCTGAACCTTCTTTGTATGTTTCCAGGTTTCCGCTTCGTAGCTAAGTAGCGCCGAGATGCAGCTGTTATATACCTTCCTCTCGAGGGATAGCGGCAATCTCCTGGTCATGATTCGAGAGTGCTTGCCAAATGTGCTCCACACCACTCTTATTCTTCTAGTTACTTCAGTCTCTGGGTTCGGCTCCACGGTTATTACCTGTTCTAAGTAGAGATAGTCTTTTACTACTTCAAGTGCAGTATTACCTATCTCGAAGCACTGTTTTCTTCGAGGTTGCTGTGCATTACTTTCGTTTTCTGCAGATTATTTTAAGACCTACTTTTCTGCTCTCCTTGTGTAACTGTGTAATCATCAATTGCAATTCGTTCCCTGATTTACTCAGCAATGCAATGTCACCGGCGAAGTGGGAGTTACTAAGGAACTCTTCAATAACTCTTATGCCTAACTGTGCCCACTCTAGGCCTCTAAAAGCCTCCAGTAAGCACGGGGTAAATAACATTGGGGAAATTGTATCCCCCCGCTTTACAACCTTCTTGATCGGCATTCTGTTACTTTCTTTATGAAGCACTATGGTAGCAGTTGATTCCCTGCAGATTTCTTCCAAGGTGTTTATATATGCTTCGTCGACGCCCTGATTCCGCATTGTCTGCGTGACTGCTCTTAATTTCTACTAAATAAAACGCGTTCTCGTATTCTATGAAGGCCATTTAAAGTGGTTGGCTATATTCTGAGCATTTCTGTATTACCTCATCGATAGAATGAATGTGGTCGATTGTTGAGTAGCGTTTTCGAAATCCTGCTTCTTCTTTTGGTTGATTGAATTCTAATGTTGTCTTAATTCTGTTTGTAATTACCTTTGTAAATAGCTTGTATACAACAGAGAGCAAGCTGATCGGCCTGTAATTCTTCAAGTCCTTGTCATCTCCTTTTTTATGTATTAGGATTATGTTAGCATTCTTCCAAGATTCTGGTACTCTTCCCGTCAGGAGACACCTCGTAAACAGGGTCGTAAGTTTTTCTAACACAATCTTTGCTAAATCTTTCAGCAGATCTGATTTTACCTGATCCTCACCAGAAGCTTTGCCTCTTTGCATGCTCATGAAGGCTTTTTTAGCTTCTGTTATCATTACTGGTGGGTTGTCATTTCGGTTACTGCTAGTTGCTATATTAAGGTCGTGGTTGTGCTGGCTACCTTACAGATCTCTGTTAAACTCCTCCGCTAATTTCACTATCTTATCCATATTCGTAGTTACTTTGCCTTTCTTTGCCCTCAGTTCGTACATCTGATTTTTGCATAACCCAAGTTTTATCTTCACTGCTTTCACGCTTCCTCTGTTCTTGAGAGCGTGTTCAATTTTCTTCATGGTATACCTTCTTACATCAGATACCTTATGCTTATTAATCAACTTCGAAAGCTCTACCAACTCTATTTGGTCTGCTGTACGTGAGGATTTCATGCTTTGACGCTACCTAATGATATTCTTTGTTTCCTGAGACAGCTTCTAAGTGTCCTGTCTAACTACAGTACCTCAAACGTTCACTACACACTCCGTAATGATACTTGTTAGATTAGCATTCATTCTGTCAGTGCTAAGGCTGTTTTTATCAATAAGAGCTGATTACCTGTTGTTAAGCGAGACTCTGAATTCCTGTGCTTTCCCTCTCAGTGCTAGCTCATTCATTGTCTTCTTGCATATCAGTTTCTGTCATTCCTTCTTCAAGTGTAGGTGAATTAGGGACCGTACCTTTCTATGGTCACTGCATCGTACCTAGCCAAGCGCTTCCACATCCTGCACAATGCCTGGGTGCGCAATCCGCATGAAGTCTATTTCATGCTTAAGTTCGACATTAGGGATCCTTCATGTCGACTTACGGTTTCCTCGCCTTCAGTAGAAGGTATTAAAAATCCTCAAATAATTGCTTTCTGCGAGTTCTACTAGTAGTTCCCCTCTGGCATTTCTAGCACCGAATCCATAATCTTCTACTGCCAGGTCTGCAGCCTGTTTCTTTCTTACATTTGCATTGAGGTCTCCCATAATTATAGTATACTGTGTTTTTCCCCTACTCATTGCTGATTGCACGTCTTCATAGAAGCTGTCATTTGACGCATCATCATGACTGGACCTAGGCGCAAAAGCCTGTACCACATTAATCTTGTATCTTTTATTCAGTTTAATTACCATACCTACCACCCTTTCATTATTGCTATAGTATTCCTCTCTCTTGCCAGCTATGTTCCTGTGGATAAGGAGCCCCACTCCCAGTTCTCTTCTGTCAGCCAAGCCCGGATAGCAAAGCACGTCCCCATTCTGTAGCACGGTATAAGTCTCATCTGTCCTCCTAACCTCACTGAGCCCTATTACATCTTATTTGATGCCCTCTATCTCCTCAAATAGTACAGCTAGACTGGCTTAACTAGATAAGGTTCTAGCGTTTAACGTTGCCATGTTCAAGTTCCAATGGCGGCCTGTCCGAATCCAAAGACTCTTAGCACCTTTCACTGCGTTGCAGATTTGACCACCACCATGGTCAGTTTCTTCCCTGCTGCTGGGGACTGAGGGCCTTAGGTCAATGGACGTATGCTTGTGGGAAGCAGTGGCCAGATGCAGCACCAGAGTGGCCAATCATTCTCTGGAGAAGGAGCGCGTTACCGGCGGTGGTCACCAGCGAGGCCGCAGCTCAGGCCTCTTAATGCGGTTCCACCAACACGCGCATTTTATGTTCAAGCGGCTGGGAATTGCGTGACAGCGGGGTTCGAACCACAGACCTCTTGCATGTGAGGCTGATGTTCTAACCAGTACGCCATCGCTACACTACACCATACCAGTTTTACAACATGTCATCTTAACGAAACCACCGCAAAAGCAGCGAGAACATGATATGCATGTCGTGACATTTATTACATACGTCTCTTGATTTTCATGTTATGACTAGGCATGTATGCCCGTGATACAGTCATGTTATGCTATACCAATTTTGGTATCGATTCCATTATTGAAACGGCCAGGAGAGCGAAAAGTCGTAGAAGCGGCTAGATAGATAGATAGATAGATAGATAGATAGATAGATAGATAGATAGATAGATAGATAGATAGATAGATAGATAGATACCCTCTAGGTCGCTGAAGTTCGTTAAAAAATGCTTCGCGTTTTAAATCTTTTTAGACATTTTAGCCCCCTCCCCCTCATTTTTTTTCCTCTGAAATCCCACTTACGCGTGATTCATCGCTGAGCCCCCGTGGGGGGTTTAGTATTTCTCTTGGACACAATCAACCAACCACCCTATTTTTCTAAAAGAACGGAATATAAATAAAAAAACGCACGACGAACAAAACACAATGCAAGGCACTATTGCTACAAACAAAAAAGAAGAATCCCATCGCGAGTGAAGCTTTGCAATATTTTCGTTCACGTGTGACTGGGTTTATATTATCTTTAAGGAAGTAAACTTCTGCTCTAAGTGAGCGCTTATTTTGTTTGTATTTATGTCTTGCTCAGCGATTCGCACTGCCAAAGTACTGATGAAGGATTCAAAAGAGTGATCCTTGAGGCCGGATTTTTAGGCACTAAAAAGTGTGTTTTAGGCGCCAAAGACAGGCAGGTAAAACATCGTTTTATTCCCTATAAACATAGGCACACTGAATGTCTACAAAACTAAAAATATTCCAAAACAACGACGTTGGTGACTTGTATCTACGGCAAAAAGCATATATATATATATATATATATATATATATATATAGAGGTCGACAAACGTGCGAACAAACACTAGTTTTACTAGTGTTTTTTCGCACGTTTGTCGACCTCTTTTTCTACCGCATTTTCCACCGGATCCATTGAATTTCACCCTACCATATATATATATATATATATATATATATATATATATATATATATATATATATATATATATATATATATATATATATATATATATATATATATATATATATATATATATATATATATATATGAAGGTATGGGATATGGCACAAAGGGGAGCGTTGTCAACAAGGATAAATATATTTATTTCCCAACAGTTTCGGGAGGGGTCCTCCCTTCATCAGGGGGTTATATATATATATATATATATATATATATATATATATATATATATATATATATATATATATATATATATATATATATATATATATATATATATATATATATATATATATATATATATATATATATATATATATATATATAGATATATATAATTATTCCTGATGAAGGCCAGACTCTAGGCCGAAACGTCGAAATAAACCACGTTGTGACCGCTCACGGAGGATCTACTAGACTATATATATATATATATATATATTTCTTGAAAGTCTTCCTGGATTCACGGTTGCCCTGACGAAGGCCGGTCCCCGACCGTAACGTTGGCAATAAAGCATCGTTTTTCGTTTGCTCGTTCGCTTCTTCTGGTGACTTATATATATATATATATATATATATATTGTTTAAAATAGCTGAAAAATATCGGCGATTGAACATAGGCATGCATTTCTCACGCGATTCGCAATAATATGTGTTCGGTCGTTTTATTGTCTAGCATTATGCGTCAAGTGTCAACCACTCAATGAACACTCTCCTAGGTCTCTTTCGTTTCGTTGTGGCTAAGAAAGGCTGCGCAGGAGCAAATAACTAGACCACTGACACTCCAGAAGAGAGAGTTGCTAGGTTTAATCAGGTAGGACCAATTTCTCCCCTATCGTTGAACACCATAAAGGGCCCTTCGCTACGTTTGGGCATTTTGCGCTGACAAGCATAATGGTGCACTGGTCCCACCGGATTATTCCTCTTAAATTTTGCAAAATACATGTCACGATAAAGCGCCCAATTTCTAATGAATGCCACTTGCCCTTGTCACACGCGTGCGCCCCAAGATCTATGGGGAGTGACGTACAGCAAGGATTGGTCCTGTTTTTGCATCGCTCCTTTATGTAGACATTGATGGGATGACGTCACATACCGTACGCTTTTCATGAAAACTTCGTCAAATGCTAGCTATATCTAGAAAAACAGACTAAAATGTCCTGTCTCATGATTATATCCTGCATTTTAAACGGTACCTAATTAAGAGCGTTGCACGTGACATTACTTGGCATGTGCAATTTGCGTGTTCTGTTGTGCCACGTGAATGAAGATGCTTTTTATTGGGCTAGCTGCTTCATATCATTTTGAAAGGGAAGCGCGAAGACAAAGCGAAAAGACAGCGCTCTTTCTCTCTATTTCTTTTTTCTCTTGTGTCTTTGCACTGCCCTTTCAAAATCAGTATAACGATTGAAAGCTGAGAAAAATTTTAAAACACGCAAGTGGAATCTCAGCTTGATATTGTTTTTATTTCTGTTTTGAATAGCCTCGAGATGCTATTCACTAATCGGCTCTCGTTTCGCGTCCGCCTCAGTAGACCAGTCACTATAGGGTGCTGGCCCGAATGTCGTGGCAGTCACACCTAGATGGAGGCGAAAAAGTAGATGCCCGTGTACTGTGCGATGAGAGTGCATAATAAAGAACTCCAGATGGTCAAAATTTGCGGAGACCTTCACTACGGCATCCCTCATGTTCCTATCGTGTTTTTGTTTTACGTAAAACGACACATACTACCACTACTACTACTACTACATACTACTACTACTGCTACTATTACTACTACTAATACTACTATTACTAGTAGTGGTAGTACTCATTTCGCTTGCGTTTGTCTTCTCGTCGTTCCTGTATCGTGCTTTCGCTGACCCTGACAACGCTTAGCTTGTGTTTAGTGCGTCGTCTGTGACCGCAGTTTCAGCGGAGCGGCATGGTGTATCGCGGTCACAATACGTAATCCTTTGCAGCCATGCACTGACTGATTCATCTCCATGAAAAAGGTAATACACAACAAAGAACGCCGAAACGACACAAGATCGAAGGCGCACGTGCACAAGTAGGCTGGGGCACGTCATGCGCACGTGACCATGCTTACGCATCTTGTGCTTGGTGCTTATGCATCATGCGATTCTTCAGCCCCGATACTGAAGAAAACAGGAAATAGATGAGGCTCACGATGGCTATTTGAGACGAGAGGCAAGGAATGCAAGCATGCTTATTCGCATCATGCTTTAATGGCTCGTAGCGAACCACTTTAAAAAACATCATAGCAGAACGATTTTCGCTGGACACGCAAAAACTTTTAGCGTCTAAATATAACATATTATGTCAACTAGAGAGAGATGCTTAAAAAGTAAATTACGAACAAAAAAAAAGCTGGGTGCACATCACATCTTTTACCTGAAGGCGCTGCAGCAGAAGGGTTACAATGTAAAAAAAAAAAAACAAGCCTTCATTGACACAACACACTTTGTTCTCTTTAAAAACCATTTAATTCTGTCATGAAACAAAGAAAACAACAAAATATCAGAAAAGGTATATCTGATACGACATTCTAAAATCTTCATTGCCATCGCGCGAAGAAGACTGTTTAGGTACATTCATTTCCGAAGTGAGTTTAGCATGAAGTGCTTGAAATGGAGCTTTAACCGCCGTTGGATTAGACGCATAGATAGTAATCTCTATTCTAGTTCATTTTTTATGTTGTTACAGCTGTAACTTTTGAGCAATGGCTTAGGACAAACCGTGAAGCCCGGTTCTGTATTTTTTTCTCATGTTTGTCACTTAAGGAAATATGCCAAGGAATCTCATTCAATACAAGCGTATTCAGACATAGGGTAAAATAAGGCTATATACACCGTTGACTGCAAACAAGCCAGCGCCGGTCTCAGGCTTTGCTATGCAAAGTATAACGATTTGGCAACCTTCGCCACCAAAGAATCAACAAGAGCACTTCATGAGTGGCACTTCATGGTTTTTCAGTCGTTGTCCAGCTACCAGCGGCTGCCCAGAAAAACCTGCTCTTGCTTTACTACCGAAACACCCATGTTTTCAGGGCGGTTCTTCAGTTCCTTTAGGGCCTCTGGACAGCTGTCTGTAGAAGCCGGTCGCCGCGTCCTCGGCCATAGACGGTAGACCAAGAAAGTGCTTAACAGCGCAAACGACAGGAGGAAATAGAAGAGACAAGAACAGAGCACTCTGTTCTCGTCTCTTCTATCCCCTCCTGTCGTTTGCGCTGTTAAGCACTTTCTTCGTCTACCATGCAGCACCATCCAGCTAATTGAAGCACCTTGTTAAAAGTAATAGACGTAACTTTTATTTTCTTACCCCTTCCTCATTTTCCCCCCCTCCTTCACCTGCAGACGCTGAGACGTGCTTCCACTTAGGGCTGCAGAACTAGCGTCAATTGAACTCCTCATACTCCTCCTCTAATCACTCGCAGCATGTCAGCTTTGTCTCTGTTGAACCTATAGTGTTCAAAAATACCAATGTTGCCTTTTTTTACATGACTAACGGTTTCACACCACGCTCTAAAACAAAATTTGGGCTGCAATAGCGCTCATATAGGCACTCATTTGGTAATTAGGCATTTATAGGCAGATATAGGAATTTAGGCATGAACACCCAAAATAGGCATCATAGGCACTATAAAAAAAC
Organism: Rhipicephalus microplus; assembly: GCF_043290135.1. Classification (NCBI taxonomy): domain Eukaryota; kingdom Metazoa; phylum Arthropoda; class Arachnida; order Ixodida; family Ixodidae; genus Rhipicephalus; species Rhipicephalus microplus. Next base: position 31,319,211 of record NW_027464587.1, read on the forward strand.
ATAAAAACCCTTCTTAACATCTAATTCATGCTCATATATCAAAATGACACGATAGGAACACAAGGAACAACATAGGCGTTTGCCTATGATCCGGTCTCTAGTGATCACTAGTAAAAGTGCGGAGCAATTAAGCTCGACAAGTTCTCCTGCGGAATACGAACCAAAGCATGAATGAATACAATTAAAGGACAGAATGCCATCATTGTTCGTGACAATGATTGAAGTAGTGTTACTTCTTCTGCAATTGATTGCGGTAGTGATCTGCAAATGATTGACGAAATGGGTTGGAAGTTTTAAAAGGTTGTCAGCGCCTTGTGCTACGTGAGACCAACAGGCAGAAAAAGAGTGTTCCACACTCACCGTCATGGCTTCTGGAGGCGCTGACTGACGCTGGCATGTTTAAATTCACATAAAGTGATTCTGGTGGTTAGGCGCTTAGGTACAGCATAGTTACTAAAGCATCGCCCACGTTTCTCGATGGCCGTAGGTTTGTTGCCTGCTCACGGCAAGCTATCTTTCCATCCACTTTTCTTTCTTTACAAATACATTATAATTTCTACTTTTTTTGAAACTGAAAATGTCGTTAAATGTCTTGCTGTGTTTAGACATTATCTTTACAAGAAAGCACATAAATATGACATTTGAGTACAAATGAAATAACGTTACTTTACGTAAGATTTGTGAATGTGAATGCTTAGGTGTTTACTTACTTTGGATTTAGAGGGAAATAGGAATGTAGAGGAGATACGAAAAAAAAAGTCACCGCGCAAATTGGGATTCCTACGTCAAAACTTGGGCAATTACAAAGTCATTTGAAGGAATAGCTCTAATTAGCTCACGTACATTCAGTACTTGAGTACGCGTGTATCACCTGGCATCTCCATACTCGTCAGTTAGTCGACCTACTAGAAGAAATTCTGAATAGTCTGCTTTGCCTTGGGAATTTACGATAGTAGTCTAAGTATCACTCAAAAAAGAATTTCAAGAAAGTATATAAAAAGGCCATGGGGCTGAAGTTCTCCACATACTTCATTACTTAAAATAGGCATAGATAGGGAGGGGAAAATACATCAAATTGGTGTCATATTTTTCGCGTAGAAGGAACCAGGACCTCAATATTCATGAATTTCCTTTCGAAGGTGATATTTTTTACTATGCGTTTTGAAGTAGAACCAAAAGCAAGGAGAATGTACTTTCTTAAGATATTGTAAAAATGCATTACAAGGAAGTATTTTAACGAAAAAGCGTTAAAGAGCTCGTTTCGCAGATATTTTGGCGTCGGTGTGGCGTCGGTGATTGTGAGCGAAAATCATCCGCTGTGCGGGACCGTAAAATCGGGAATATTTGCGTGACCTAAATTTCTAGAAGGATGCAATTAAAAGAAATGGGGAAAAGTCTGAGTCTTAGTTGGGATCAAACCCGGCTCGTTTGTGTGGCAAGTGGGTGCTCTACAACAAAGCCACGCCTCTGATATCGTGCATACTGTGAAAATAACTTCCTCTACTTGGAAATGCAGTGAAAATAACTTTCATTCTTTACAAACGTACGTGCCCTTTATACATACTTCCGAATACAACATGAACATTTCTTAATTATGCGTGATACAAGCGTAAAGTGCCATCGGACATCAGAACGTGGGATTATCATAATGACCTCATAGTTCAAAGTGAATCACCCACTACAAAAGGCACACAGGCTACTGAACCTGTAAGGGTGCGTAGTGGGTGCATGGCAAGATCGAAAAAAAAAAGATCCAATAATAACTGTTTGAAATACGCACGGGGAACAGAGTATTGCTATCGCGTACAACGTTTAAAGCGAAGCTTGAGAATTGCCCGATTTTTTTTGTGCTTTGTGTGCTGAAGACGAATGACTGTCCACCTATTAAATAAAGCCCTGCTGGAATTATTACGTGGCGCTACAGTAACTAATAAAAATAAATAAATAAATAAATAAATAAATAAATAAATTATAATAATCACTACACTTTTCTTGACAGTGTCGTCTCTTACTTCATTTTCTTCACATGGCGTGCGTGTGCTAGGCGTGCATATTCGCAAGCACAGGCACTGCGCCCTTAAAGAGCTGTCGTGCTATGCTTGATGCGGCGATTCTCTCGTTCATTACTAATTTCTCGCAAGAGCACGCGGGTTGTGTTGTTGCACGCTGAGAATTTGGTTTCACAGAATAGATTTGGTGAATTTCATGGCTACACAAATACTGCCGACGCTCACTTTTTGGTTACCTGAAAGAAAAGTATTCTGCTTACCCGAAGAACTGCAATTGCCCAATTTGAAGACGACCACCTGAGTTCACGAAATAAGAAGTAATATTTCTAGTTTGTTTAATTACTGCTTCAGTTAAGGTATCTAGTCGCCCTACGATGTCTTCCACCCCACAAAAAATTGTGAATTAAGACAATCAGAAAGACCCACATTTTTTTACGGATGGACAAAGAATTTTCAGTCATGTATTTAATGGTATATAGTTCAAAAGTCGGAAAACTTCCTTTATTCATTCGCATTCGACTTTTCTGACGCATCTCTTGAGATGCCCTATGTAGTCCTATGCCTTTCCCCTGGAAGTCCTATTGATTGATTGATATGTGGGGTTGAACGTCCCAAAACCACCATATGATTATGAGAGACGCCGTAGTGGAGGGCTCCAGAAATTTCGACCACCTGGGGTTCTTTAACGTGCACCCAAATCTGAGCACACGGGCCTACAACATTTCCTCCTCCATCGGAAATGCAGCCGCCGCAGCCGGGATTCGAACCCGCCTGGAAGTCCTATGCAGCCCCAGGAATAATGATGGAAGATTTTACCTTTTTTAGTTTTAATGGTAACTCCGAGGCTGGCTATGATCCAAGTTCATAATGTTTATTATTTTCGATGAGACAAGTAGTGCAGTTCGCAAAATCACATGCACGCTTCCCGTGTGTCTAATCGAACAAAATGTTTTTTCACTTCATTGTTCGTTGCTGAACTTTTTATGTGACGACCACAAAGTTTCCAGTTATGTTTAGAATCTTCAAAGTTTCAATGCCATAAAATTTCCCGTAAGTATTCAAGAAGAAATCGTGAAACATTAGGGCACGAATTATAATGAAGGAGTTGTTCGGCGGCAGGTCATGAGGGATTTTCACACCGTGTATTATATATTGCAAAATATGTACATACTCACCTTTGTATTCAGTCAACTCAAGTCGTGTAAGTTGAACACGAAGCGTGCGATTGATTTGTTGACGATTTAGGTGCTTTCGCCAGTCAGCCATCTCGCTCCTCCGCTCGCCCTGCACGTACAACTGCGGGATGCGCGCGTACAAATGTGCTCGTACCTGCCGCCTTACCTGCCCGCAATAGAATGACCAGGCTACGTTGTTCCGTAAATGCTTCTTTTCATCGAGATTCAAAACGTCCTCGCAGGTGTTTTGCTTAGATCCACCGCTTTGTCAGACCAATGGCTGAGACGAGAAAAGAGTCATAACTAATAAAAAAAAAGCCCAGAATTATTGGTTCATTATTACCAACCACAAGAACCGGCGCTCTTTCATTGCTGCTGATAGGCTTTTTTATGATGCGGCAGTACAATGGAATTTGAACTCTTTATTCGTGAGAGCTTACGTTACAACGCGCGAAAAAAAAGCCATACCAAAGTTTTAGGAAAGGAGCCTCGTTAATGCCTGATATTCTCACGTAGTCTTGATGGTGGAGCAAGCAAAACTCCAGCAAGTAAACACGAAACATTTTTTCGAATGAACTTATGCGCAAGAAGAAAAACAATTTGGGCGGCTTGCAGCAGTTACGCAAGACTGGAACCATCAGCGGAGCTCTTGTTCAACCCAGCTATGTTTAACTAGTAACGACGAGGTTTTGTTGTAAAGATGCTGAATTCTCGCTGGTTGTACTGAGTGCGGCTCGACGTTGCTAGTCTCTGGTTTTATGCAGTTTCCAGTGCCCACACACGTACATGTCTCTTGGTTTTGGTGGTAAAGCGTGACATGAATTCTGGCGTAGGTTAGGTGATTTCAGTGACGTGATTAGCTAGGTGTTCTTACGGGCTTTTAGTCTCGTGACTAGCTCACACTTGTTTTGGCGAGGAGATGTCAATTGATTAGCTGTTTTGTGGTTTATGACGGGAACGTATCACGTGACTAGTCAGTACGTCAAGCTCCATGGCTGCTGCATGGTTTATGACAGGAACATGCCACGTCACAATAGCTACTACGTCATTATATATGACTAACTGCGTGATTTCCCATGACTGCTTGTTACTTGATTTTTAGTCACGTAACATGCTAACCTCGTAGCAGCAGCAGTTGCATTTGCAAGCACGCACCTACGCTAACTTCCTTAGTTTCACAGGCTCCCTGCACCGGCTGCCTTCTAGATAGCTGCGGCGAGCCGGCGACTGCCTCAATTCTCATCTGTGCATCGTACACGTCCCTGCGTGAAAAGGACTACTCTTCTGGCCTTCGCGCATATTGAGCTGAAGATGCCACCAGGAGGCCTAATTGTCCGCCTTAAAAGCCCTACCAACGAGAGCATCACTAGCAGGCAGCAGCAGCTGCATTCGCAAGCACGCACCTAAGCGAACCTCCTTGGTTTCACAGTTTGGTTGCTTTTAATCATGACATTTTCCTAGAATAGGTCAATCTATGAACTGCTGCTGCTACTGTTGGTGCTACATGCGTTTTTTTTTTTGGTTGTACGCTCACCTTGTTTTCACAAATTTAGCCATTTTCACAATGCCGGAGAACGCCAAACTCTGTAAGCAAGGGGACGAGCCATAAGCATTATTCAAGCATCGGTTAACTGAAATAGTTGACCGACTTGTAGCTAGTATAGAAGTGAAGCTTCAGGACACTGACATAGACGTTGGTGGATTGAAAACCTAAGTTGGCCGTATGGATGACAGCATAAAGCTCTTAAACGAGGTAGTCGAGTCGACTTGCTCTCAGCAGCATGAGCTGTCTGCCGCGAACCACGCTCTGAAAGCAGAAGTTGAGGCCCTTCAAAAAAAAAAAAAAGCCACTGATCTTGAGCAGTAATCAAGGTAAACAACTTGAATATAAAATAGGTGCCCTCTACAAAAGGGGAGGATTGTTCCGCAATCCTAGCTGCCATCGGTAACAAAATCAACCGTAAGGTCTCAGTCAGCGATGTCGACGCAGTGCATCGTGTAAACGCTGCGTGGTCAAAAGAATATTATCATGCGGTTTTGCTCTCGTAAAATCAGACAGCGTTCATGAAAAAAGTGAAAAGGGCCTGGCTGAACACCCGAAGCATAGAGTATTCTGTGTAGAACACACATGCAATGTTTTTCAATAAACACCTATCTCGAGACAATGAGCACTTGTTTTCTAGGGTGCTAGCTTTAAAAAAAAAGAAAAAAAAAGGCTGGCAGTTCATTTGGGCAGAAAACTTCCAAATCAAGGTGCGGAACTCTCCCGAAAGTCAGGTATTTTGCATGGTCTCTGATTCTGATTTATTCATTATTGCATGAAAATTGTAGAAGCAGTTCAGTAGTCAATCTTTCAGTTGCGTGAAATGGCTTCATACGTTTTATCTCACGAATTTCACACCTTTTTTTTGCCTGCCACTCACTAATCCATTTCAATGCACACAGTCTGCCAAAACAGATAGATGGTATCACCACTTTCTTATCGTCAACCAGTCATGAGACCAGTCATAAGATTTGCATTAGTGAAACATGGCTCTGTCCATCTCACAAGCATTTGTATACCTTCCCTTCATACTCTGCTGAATACTGCCACCGCGATAACAGTAATCACGGTGGTGTAGCTATGTTCGTATTCTCAAAATTGCGTTTTCACAAACGACTTGACTTGACACTCAACATGGCACACTGTGAATCTGTTTGCGTTGAATTTGATGATTCATTCTTTTCACGGGATAAAAATAACCTGATAGTTCGTTGTATTTATCGTTCACCTTCACTATGTGGCAGTACATACTTCTCAGCCCATAAAATATTGCTACATAAAGGTTCATTTGAGCATAAAACTGTCATTATCAAGGGTGATAATAATATTAACACCTAGATACATCTAATACACTGTGATTATTGCATTAACTGATTGAATGGCTCTGGGTATGAAACCATAGTTACACTACCAACTTGGTGTCCCGCAAATTAGCAAGATACACTTATTAACCACGAACTATCGAATCTTCCTACTAACCACAACTGTCCAGACTTCTGTTACTGATCAATATGCAACATTTGTACGACGCTTAAATTATACTCCTGGCGCTACTGTCACAGTGTTTACCAGACGGAAGTTTACCTCAACAATGTTTATTGAGTTACGTTCACTACAAACTGGAACTAAGTCATCACATGTAATTACCCTGAAACTGCCAATAATAAATTTTCAAAGATAATTTCAAACATCGTTGCAGATTAGACCATAATAAAGAAATACAAAAATGCGTTTTCAACTACCCGTAACCTATGGCTATCTAGCAGTTTGCTGAATTGTCTGTGAAAAAAAAGATAACCTTTATAGAAAAAAAACAGCCCTTATTTATCTCACTTTATGATAGATATAAAAAGTATTCTAATTGATTAGGAAAGCTACTCAAACAGGATAAAAAACATTACAATGCAAAGTAAATCAAGTGTGCTGGAAATGACGTAAAAAAACATTGAAAATATTAAGCTTTGTATTGGGTAGATTCAATCAGAATTCTGAAATATCAATGATAAAGTCGGGAGATCTTCTCGATAACCTCATAGATATAGCAAACTGTCTTAAATACGAAGCATTCCTGAGTTAACTTCGGTGACTCTGAGCGTATTCATCCATCCGTCCGTCCGTCCGTCCGTCCGTCCGTCTATCTATCTATCTATCTATCTATCTATCTATCTATCTATCTATCTATCTATCTATCTATCTATCTATCTATCTATCTATCTATCTATCTATCTATCTATCTATCTATCTATCTATCTATCTATCTATCTATCTATCTATCTATCTATCTATCTATCTATCTATCTATCTATCTATCTATCTATCTATCTATCTATCTATCTATCTATCTATCTATCTATCTATCTATCTATCTATCTATCTATCTATCTATCTATCTATCTATCTATCTATCTATCTATCTATCTATCTATCTATCTATCTATCTATCTATCTATCTATCTATCTATCTATCTATCTATCTATCTATCTATCTATCTATCTATCTATCTATCTATCTATCTATCTATCTATCTATCTATCTATCTATCTATCTATCTAGCCGCTTACGTTTGGGTGCTCTCGTGGTCACCCTCTAAACTTGGCGTAAACCAAAATCAGCACAAGAGGGTAAGATTGATTGATATGTAGGGTTTAACGTGCCGAAACCACCATATGATTAAGAGAGACGCCGTAGTGGAGGGCTCGTGAAATTTCGACCACCTGGCGTTTTTTAACATGCACACAAATGTGAGCACACACGGGCCTACAACATTTTCGCTCTATTGGAAATGCAGCCACCACAGCTGCGATTTTATCCCGCGACCTGCGGGTGAGCAGCCGAGTACCTTAGCCACTAGACCACCGCGGCGGGGCTAAGACGGTAAGATGCTTTGAAGAATATGACGCACTGGCCAAGACTTGAATAATGTCACAATCCCGTCGCGTACAACGCCAAACACTTCCCGCCAGACAGTGGCATATACCCACGAGGAGTGTGCCGCTGTTATGCTGGTATTAGCCGCAGGTGATTGACACTTAAGTATCTACCCAGGAACAACGAGAACACACATGTGCGATTTTAATGGGCGAGCACTAAGAAACACCCGACATCGCTGACGTCGACCGAAGGCATAGAGTAAATGTCAGGGTGCCAACCACAGAGGTACGCCAGGTCTCGGAACTACTTTTCAAGTGGACGCTAATCTTCTTGAAACGTCAGTAGTGGTTGCAGTGCTGCCTACCCAATTTTATAAGCATTACATACGTACTTCTTTGTTGGAGCCGTCACGTCGGGTTAACGTCAATTCTGGTTAGTAGCCATGCACTGAAGGTAAATTATGGAGCAGTGTCCAGGGCCAGCATCCTCGAGAGCATCAGCGCTTCATAACAGTTTTTGGTATTGCTATTACACATGTTGCAGTTGGTATCTTTGCGCATGTGTAAAGAACTGGTTATATAAACATCTGCAGCTTTTCAACATTTGTCTGTGCGTGCTACATTTGTACTTATATTTACCGTCAATTCATGGCGTGTCGCTCTATGAAGAAATTGCAACATGGCCACCTTCTCTCCACAAGCTTCGGATAACGTCGTTTCCCCGGTACGTGGAATCTGCTGATTTTTTCATAACTTATTTTGTACTTACATCCAAGGGCATGATGATCTACTGACGAAATTTTACCCCCGTATACCTCATAGCATGTTTCTTCAACCTGCTACACCTGAAGAAATAGTCACTGTCATATTTAGTTAAAAGATATGGGACCTGGTCTCGACAATTCTGCGCCTCTCTCATAATAAAGATAGCAGTTTCAACATCAGAAACGTTTCATCACAATGGTGAACCTTACTTTACCACGGGAATTTTTCCAGCTTCACTAAAGACGGTCAAAATATTTTCTGTTTTCAAGAAAGGGGATAAACGTCACCTATCTAACTATCGTCATATAGCTATATTTTCATTCTTTAGTACAGTTGTCGAAAAACGTAACATGCTTGACTTCCTATTTATCCAAATTCCTGATATGGATTTAGGGAGGGCTACGCAACTGATTTAGCAATACTATATTTGACAGATAGTAAACGGCAGGTAATTCAATCAGGAATCTTCGTTGGCGCAATATTTATTGATTTATCTAAAGCAGTCGATTCACCTGTTCAACCATTCTTTTTGCTAAATTAGATCACATCGATATAATAGGCCCAGTACTCAAGTTACTACGAAACTAATTGAATAAAAGAGAATATGTTGCATCAATATCTAACACTTACTTGCACCCTCAAACGAGTAACATTGGGGTACCACAGGGATCACTATTAGATCCACTCTTATTCCTAATTTATATTATTGATCTTTCAAAATGCCACGCCACGGTGTGGATAAGGTACTCGGCTGATAAACCGCGTGTCGCGGGATTGAATACCGGCTGTGGCAGCTGCATTTCCGATGGAGGCGGAAATGCTGTAGGCCCGTGTGCTCCGATATGGGTGCACGTTGAAGAACCCCAGGTGGTCGAAATTTCCGGAGCCCTCCACTACGGCGTCTCTCATAATCTTATGGTAGTTTCAAGACGTTATACCCCACATATCAATTAATCATCCAATCAACAAACAGCATTAGTTCTTTGTGAGATCTTTACTTATACAAAAAGAAAAAAAGTATATTGGGCCATTCATGATGCGCTCGTGGCTGCTTTTCTAGCTCCACATATACCAAACTTGGTGTTACGTGACGTCAATGGATGACGAAATATATGACTGAAGCAAACATTATAAACCTGACACGCGTGTCTTGTAAGAGCATGACAAATTACCACGCTCATAGCGTGGTCGCAGCCGGTTCACTAGCTTCATATATACTAAATTAGGTATTGCGTGTCGTGAATAAATGACAAAGGTAAACGACGCATCCAAACATGATATACTTGTCTTGTCTTGTCTCCTAGGAGATCTTGGCTCATACCCACATGGGGGATTGGCCACACTGTACCTCATAATGGATCATTTTTTACAACGCGAAAAAAATAAAGATAAATTAGATAGGAACAATATTAATGTTCCTTTGAAAAACGTGAAAAATTGCAGAAGAATGCGATAAACCAGATTATATAAAACAAATTAACAAGAATGAGGAAGGGGGGAGAAAGAATTGGATATATCTGGCAGTACCACTAGCAGCGTATCCTTCCGGTTGCCTGAATGAATTTATGTAGCGCTGACAGAATTACACTGCGGCCCACACCCAACTGACTGGCTCCAAACGATAATAGGGTGGATGTATTGACTGGCAATCCGACCATACCAATCAATCTTTCAAGAATTATTCGGCGCAGTGAGGCGAAGCGGCGGCATGCGAGAAGAAAGTGACCTATTGTTTCCGGTTCATTGCAAACTACACATAGGTTAGTTAATGAAAATCCTGATTTGTTGAGATAAAAAATTAACAGAGGAACTCTACAGCGAAAGCTTGTGAGGGTCACCTCACATTGACGGGAAAGGCATTTTGTGGTGTTCCATGTGAATTGCAAGAGCCGAAATTCTTCAGATTGTAGAAGTGACGTTTCGTTGATTTTTAAGATTAACAGACGTTTGAACCGTTCGGCAGTAATAAAAGGAAACTGTGGAGCTACTAGTACCACCGGGAAATTTAAAGATGCTGAAGCGAGCGAATCAGCAATTTCATTTAGTTCAATTCCAGCATGCCCGGGGACCCAAATAAAACAAACTTCCGATAGGCTATGCGGTACGAGAGACCAAAATATTCTGAGAAGAGGAGAATTCTTTGCGGACGTGAGATGTGTACATACAGACAAAGCATCCGAAATAATAATAGCTTTTGATTGCTGATAATTTAGTTTTCGAAGAGCCAATGTAATAGCCAGGAATTCTGCGAGATAAATTGGTGTGAAGTCAGGCAATCGGAGCGCAAAAGACCAATTAAGCTGATGAGAAAAAATACCTACTCCAGCCTTCTGAAGATTTTGCGTTGCGTCCGTCGAAATTACTACGTATTTAGGAAAATGACTGAGATGGTCTTGAAAGAGGCCCTCCAGAGCATGCTTTGGAAGTAACTTGGCACTTTTCGGCAAAATATCATCGAAAATTAAGTCAACTGGCACCGAGCATTGGGTTTGGGGGGTTAAATGCCGTAGGGAAACGTAAAGATTTGATAACAGAGACTCGACGAAAATGACTTGGGGTCTTTGATAACAAAACCACGGGCGCTGAAAGAAAGAAACTGGATGTTGGATGAAAACTGTCTGTGACCAGAAGAAGGGTGCATCGTAAAGTTTTAAAAATGTTTGCACAGTAAGCTGTCGAAATCTAGCATCAAGTGGAATGATTCTAGCTTCCAAATAAAGCACGCTATTCGCGACACACCTAGGTAGCCCGAGACACAGCCGCAGAGCTTGCCTTCCTAGCAATATAAAAGGTCTTAGTTTGTACTCAGCACTTCCAGAAAACAGAACGCAGCCAAACTCCAGAATTGGGCGTACGTAAAGTTTGTATATCATAAGTAACGTATCCCTGCGCATCCCTGACTTCCTATTGCAAAACCGGCGGAGCAATCCTACGGCGCTTTCTGCTTTACGGGTGTTTGATTCTTTTTGTTGCTGCCAATTTAAATTGTCCACGTAAACAATACCAAGATATTTTAGCGCTGTTACTTGTGGAATCAGATCATTTAGATAATGCAGTGAAAGAAATACGGGAACGGATAGAGGGAATACAAGCAGAGCACATTTGCTAACATTAAGTGAAAAAGACAGCCCGCCAAGCCATACCTCAAGCTCACTCAAATATGACTGTAAGATTTGATACAAACTATTGATATCTCGGGATGACGAGAAAAAATCAATATCATCGGCGTAGACGTAAAGAGGAACATTTTTATGAACGGGAATAGATGATAATAATATATTAAATAAAAGAGGTGACAGGACTGATCCTTGCGGAACACCTCTTGTTTGCTTATATAAAGCCGAAGTAATTCCCTCGTGGCAACAAAAGAATTGTCTCTCAAAGAGAAACTCCTGAATCCAAGATATAATGTACTTGGGAACCTCACAGTCCACTAATCTTGAAATTAATGTACTGTATTCCACACTATCGTAGGCTTTTGCGATATCTAACGTGACTAATGCAGAAAGCTCACCAGATACTTTTGCAAGGCGAATTCGGCTTTCCAAATCAACATGAGCCGACCATATAGAGCACCCCTGTCTAAATCCTACTTGCCTTGGTGAAAGGATGTCCTGACGAGCGATGAATTCACTGAGCCTTCTATGAAGAATTATTTCAATTATTTTAACTAGGTTTGAAGTAAGCGAAATTGGCCGAATGTTATCCAGGACATATCCGAGGCTTAGATTTTTTCGCAGCAACACAACTTTAGCAATTTTCCATGCGCTTGGAATCCAGGCGTGCTGTAAGGAGCAGTCAACAATATTCAAAAGCTCCTCGGGATGGGAATTAAATATCAATTTAATCATAGAGTTTGTAATCTGATCTGGACCAGGAGCCGCTTGCTTTACAGTTAGTATGACATCTGCCAGTTCAGCCATAGTGACCTCCCGAAAGTCCGAGGTTGCGCTTTTTAATGTCACACGTCTCAAGCATGACGAAGCGAAACGAGCTTGAAGTCCTTTCGCGATGCCCTCTAACAAATCTGTTGTCTCTTTAGGAGACAGCACTACTGAATGCGAATATGCTGGTACCGGCGTCGATTTTTTGTTCCGGAGAAACCTGTACAGGGCAGATCTTTTATCAGGTTTTGATAAACGCGAATGTAAGTCAGAATTGTGTTTATCTTTAGCTATTGCAACTGTACGTTTAAACAGCGCTGCGTGGAATTTATAGTCAACCCAATTTTTCGGAGTATGGTTGTGGCGTAAACGTTTCCAAGCAGCCTTACGACGCCTATACGCAAGCGTACAATCTTCATTCCACCAAGCTGAATTTGACGGTGTGCTGCCGTACTTAACAGTAAACCCTGCCGGCTGGACAGAGTCACTTAGACACTCTACGACTGAAGCAGCTCTTTGCTGTCCGACGCGTCCTCTCAATGACGAGAGCGCGGAGTTTAAAACAGTTTTATAAATTTTATAGTTGGTGAACCGTTGTTGCCGGATAGCAGAGCTAAGTTGTGGTAGCATGATTTCATAGGTAATTGGTACATGATCACTACTCGTCCCATTATCAAACGTTTCCCACGATGAAATCATAAACTGGCCACACGAAAATGTTAGGTCTAATGTTGACGAGCTTATCGCGCGTAGAAAGGTAACTTGTCCAGAGTTATGACACCGAAAATTTTTATCCTGCAACCATTTCCACAATCTTTTGCCACATCCATCTGTTTTAAGCCCCCAAGAAGTGTGATGCGAGTTAAAATCCCCAGCCAATAAAATTGAATTTGACGAAGAATTCTTGATAACAGAATCTAGGTGATCTGTGCGTCTTACTCCATTCGGAAAGTACGCATTAATCACTGTAATCCTGTTGGAGTCAGGTAACAAACAATCTATTCCTAACAATTCACAATCCGGACAAATATGTTCAAAAGTTACAGCAACATGATGACACATATTTGAAGATATTAGAGCCAATAATCCACCTCCTCTACCTGGCCGATCCAGTCTAAAAGTTCGAAAATATTTCAGAGTAAATGTTTGGTTTACTGAAAGCCAAGACTCTTGAAGTAAAATTATATGAGGATTTTTTTGCTGTATGAGATAAATAAGATCTGTGTAAGCGGAAGATACGGAACGACAATTCCACTGAAGAACTTTTACAGGCGCTATAATGGACTTAATATAGTGGACTCTACTGCAGAACGCAAAACGTCCTGCTCATTGTTGGTATCAGTAACAACTTTTTTTGATTTTGACATTGACAAACTGGTTGGAGACAATGGAGCATTGCGTCGTTTATGAGTGATATTACCAAGCCTCATGTCACCAAACGACCCACTGGGCCCCACAGGGGTCGGCGACTGAGTGCTGACGAGCGTTTCAGGGGTAACATCATCTTGACGCTGATTATTTTGTTCATTGTCGGGGGGCTCAGCTTCACCCTGGACCGTGACAGTGTGTTCGGCGAAGGAGGGAATAAGGCTGTTTAACCTGGCGGCGAGCATCTTGGTCAGACCTTCAGCAAAGGTGTTGAAAAGCCGCTCCATAATCATCGGCATGGCCTTATCTATCGCTGCCGACACTGCGGAAGCGACCGTCGCTTCAATTGACCCACATTGGCGTGACGTAGCAGCAGCGTACCCCACTTCGCGCTCTTTATTGAAGGAAGTTGCCTCAGACCGAGAACAACGGCGTTTCTCCATAATATCTAGAATTTGTGTTTCACGTTCTCGAGCAGGGCAGCTATTGTCCGTGGCTGTGTGTGCTCCATCACATAGGCAACACCTGCAGTTGTCTACCTGACGATTTGATGCGGCATGTGCCCCACCGCAACTCGCACATCTCAATGAGGACCTGCAAGCATTACCGCTATGTCCAAATCACCAGCAGTTACGGCATTGCAGTGGGCGAGGTGTCAATGCCTCTACACGGAATAGATAAGGTCAGGCCTTCAGCTCAGGGGGGCGTGTCAGACCAGCAAAGGTAACGATGATGCTTTCAGTAGGGACTCGCGTATCACCTACAGGTCTGGTGCATCTGTAGACAGATGTCACGCCAGCCGGAGAGACCATCTTTAAGAATGCCTCAGGACTAATGTTAGTTGGAACACCACGAACAATGCCCTTCACGCAAGCAAGATGACGGGGGATAAAAGCGCGAACAGCAATGCACGCAAATCTCGTGGCGGCCAGTAAGTCTGTTAAGCAATGAATATTTGAAGACCTGCATAGTATGCCAGTCTTGCCGAAACGCCTCACCTCTGAGATGTCCAGAAGATGACCGCTTATGTTGCGAAGTTCTTCTTGAAACACCTCCGTTTCACTCAACCGAATGGCTCCACCATCAGTGGGCACAAGCGCGACAGGCAAACTGCTTACGCTGTTCTTGAGGAAACACTCTAGTGGTACCGATTCAGCAGGGCGACTGGCCGACCAGGGCAAGACCTGGCCGGGGTCGGAGACCGGCACTGATGGCTCCTGAAAAATCAGCAAAAAGAAATTCTACCGCTAATAAAGAACCAAAGGTGATGAGTGTGGCCAATCCCCTCTCACAGCCGTGCAATCGAAAGCGCCAACTACTGCAGGAACGATCGCCTTCTTCTCAGCAGCGAAGCTACAGCTGGTCCCTGCTGTGTTAACTTGCGGGAGCTGTTGTTGTTGTTGTTGTTGTTTCCCTGTAGAAATGGCTCGTACCCAAAGAAGGGGATTGGCCGATTTTAAGGTGAATTTGCCCTAAACTTTCAGCATTGTGTCATTCCTACAATTTTTTTGTAACTTAATTTTGATTTGAAATACCGATATCATGTTTGCAGAAAAAAAAATAAGAAAGATTTTGAGACAGCAATTTAGCAAGAAAATCGTTTAGTCGCAGTGATGTATTCTTGAACGGCGAATAAAACATCCCTGTGGCTGAAACCCAGTGTAGAGGCTCCAAATGAAAGAAGATCAGGCTGTGATAGTTGCAAGCCCAGTCTTTGAAGAGGTGGTGCTAGTATGCTTTGCCTGAATAAATCGAAACGGCGACAATGTAATAAAAAATGACTGATCGTTTCCTCTTGATTACAGTAAATGCACATAGGGGAATTCAATATGCCTGATCTATGCAAGTAAAAATTGAGGGAGGTAACGCGGCAACGAAATTTCGTGATGACAACTTCCATCATCCTTGATTTAGTCAGTTCACTGCGCCAGGGAAATAACAAGTGTTTGTACTCTGGAGAAGCCGTCAGTGCAGGGTCAGATAAATTTTGCCTGATTTTAAGTGTGCGAAATCGCGCCACCGTAATGTATACTGTATGGGGGAAAATAGGAATAATTGGTGGCGAAAGGGATGCCTTCGCAAGAGAATCAGCTATTTCGTTTAACAACAAACCTTTGTGCCCTGGTGTCCAGATTAAATTAATACTTCGGAGATGACAGGGGATCAACGATTTAAAAAGTTTCACTATAGGTGAGTGACCAGATGCGGACAAAGAAGAGCACACTGATAATGAATCAGTTATGACTGCTACAACTGGAATGGAAATATTTACCTTTCGCAAAGCTAACATTATTGCCATGAATTCAGCCAGAAAGACAGGAAGAAAGTCCGGTAAGCGAAGTGAAAATGACCAATCAAGTACGGGGCAATATATTCCAACGCCTGATTTTTCATGTGATTGAGATGCGTCCGTTGCTATAATGACATTTGTTGGCATAGTACTTAAATGGTCCTGCAATAAACCATTTAAAATGCCTGTAGGTAATAGCTTTGCGTGAGTTGGGAAGATATCATGGTAAACAATTTCTGGAGAATTTCGTTGCTCAGTTAAAGGAATCAGATCACGAACGTGTACATTTAGGGGCTCAAGTAACGATTGAACGAATACTATTTGTGGTTTGGTAAATCTGGGCCAATGCACGGAGAAGAATAGGTCAGGATTGGAAATAAAAATAATTTGTTCAAGGTTAAACGGTGCTTCATATAGTCGTAAAAAGGTCTGCACAGTAAGAATGTTAAAGCGACATAATAAGGTTGGTATTCGTGCTTCAAGGTATAACACTGCATTTGAAGTATACTTTGGAAGTCCTAAGCAGAGCCGTAAAGCCTCTCTTTCCAACAGAACGAGCGGCCGAAGTTTGTAGGCTGGCGCACCAGAAAAAAGAATGCAGCCAAACTCCAACACAGGTCGGACATACATTTTATATACAATCAAAAGTGCCTTTCTTCTCATACCTGATCTGCAATTGCTCAACCTCCGCAATACCCCCATCGCACGTACTGCTTTTGTCGCGATGTATTCAATGTGAGGGCGCCAATTTAGATGCTCATTATACATAACTCCAAGATATTTCAATGATTGTACTTGTGGGATATCTTGAAGCTTGTAATTAATAGATATGTGCACGGGATCTTTGATTGGAAAAACGAGAATAGCACATTTACTGGTATTGAGGTTCAACTTCAATCCATCCAACCAATGTTCTATTTGATTAAGATATGTTTGCAAGATAGTGTAGAGACAGTGGAAGTCATGTGACATAGCAAAGAAAGCAATGTCATCGGCATAAACATAGGTTTTCACTTCTGGATGAACGGGGATGGTACTAAGCAATATGTTGAATAAAACCGGGGAAAGTACTGACCCCTGAGGTACACCTCGGGTTTGCTTGTGCTTACAGGAAGAGAAACCGCCTTGATAACAATAGAATTCTCTTCTACTTAAAAATTCCGTCACCCATGCTACTATATAAGGTGGAAGTCCATGACTCCATAACTGATTAGTCAAGATAGAATACTCTACACTATCATATGCTTTACATATGTCTAACGTTACTAAAGCCGCAAAGTGCTTTTTGTGACGGGCAATATGAATACGACTTTCCAGATCTACATGTGCATGCCATATGGAATATCCAGATCTAAAGCCAATTTGGGAAGAACTCAACAGTTGTTTCTCGTTAATAAACCTAATTATACGACCATGAAGCACCCTTTCAATAAGTTTTACTACATTAGATGTTAAGGCTATCGGTCGTATGTTGTCTAAATTATAGCCTGCCCCCTGTTTCTTAAGAAATGGTATAATTTTCGCAATCTTCCATTCGGAAGGGATCCATGCTCTTCTAAGGGAATAATTGACGAGACCTAACAGATCATTCGGATATTCCCTGTGAAGTATTTTTAGCATTGTATTTGTTATTCCATCGGGGCCTGGTGCTGCATTTGGCAATCTTTCCATAGCCTGATTTAATTCGGAAGTCGATATTTCTGTGTAGTCATAGATGGTTGTTGTGTAAGCCGAATTAGGAAGATGCGTTGAGAACCTGTTTTCTAATTCTTTAGCCAACTGATTCAAAGATTCCTGTAGTTCCTGTGAGGTGTAAACTACTGAGTCAACGTTTTCTGGTATAGGGGTCTTCTTCCTACCACGAAGGAAGTTGAATAAAGCACGTTTGTTATTTGATTTAGACAGGTACTCGAAATGTTCTTGGTCATATTGCTCTTTCGCTCGCGATACAGTGCGTTTAAATGTTGCCGCAATGAACTGATAATCCTTCCAATTTTTTGGACTCTGATTACATATAAGTCTTTTCCATGCGGCTTTTCTTCTTCTATAATCTCGTGTGCACTCATCATTCCACCATCTACTAGGTCGGGCACTTTTGGATGACGACGAAGCAATTACAAATTCTGAAGTGTTCTTGGAGATTTTTAAAGCAGAACAGAGATTTCTGCCGAGGTCTTCATTTTGACCACTGGACACTGCCCTGATGTTGGAACGCAAGCAGTCTTTAAATTTTTTGTAATTGATCAATGTTTTCTTTGTCCTTTCAATAGATTTCACAGCACATGAGATTTCAAAGTATACAGGAAGATGGTCACTGTTTGAAGAGAAATCAATTGTTTTCCAAGACTTTATTGAAACACTTGGGCTGCAAAACGTGAGATCTAATACCGATCGTGTCCGTCCGCGAATAAAAGTAGGCTGTCTATCATTTAGGCAGGTAAGATTTTTATTAATCATCCAATCCCACAGAAGAGTACCAGAATGGTCTGTTCGAAATCCCCATGAAACATGATGTGAGTTGAAATCACCAGTCAGAAGGAAATCATTCTTGCAATTAGCTAAGGCAGTATCTAATTGTTGAGTATTATGCAAACCCGTTGGAAAATATGCGTTTATAAGTGAAAAAGGGTGGTGACCGGGCAGACAGAGGTCTATTGCCAAAATTTCACAGTCTGTGGACATAAGCTGAAAAGCTATGCTCGCTGTGCGGCAAAATTTATTCGAGACTAGTATAATTAGACCACCTCCTAGTGATGGACGGTCTAACCGAAATGCTCTAAAATTGTTTAAATGATAATTCTTAACAGGGTTAAGCCAGGTTTCTTGTAATAAGATTATATCCGGATATAACTGATTAATTAAGCAAAGTAAGTCAGTAGAAGCAGAAATCAAAGACCTACAATTCCACTGTAGTACTTTCAAGGTATCTATGTTGACGAGCGAAACACTTCAGCAACGGCAGCTTCTAAAATACTCTCCTTAAAAAGTGCACTGGCATTTTCGCTGCCCTTTTTGGGTTTTGTGTTTGGGCCAGGAGATTTTAATGGAGATCCAGTGTGCTTCTGACGCCTGAAATCTTGGCATACGTCCATTTCATTCTGATCCTCCACGTGGGTCGACGTAGAAGGTACGGACGAAATTGGGGTTTTCTCCTCGCGGCATTGTCGCTGTGGGGCTAAATTCGGTATAACTTCCACTGCACAAGGTGCCGACTTGGCCATCGGTACTGCTATCGCAGAAGCCAGCTGTGTCATCTGTGAGCAAAACACTTGAGAGATGCACTCACTCACGCTCGTAACTATGTGTTCCAGCGCTTTCGACATCGCCTTTTCTACTGCAGCCTCAATAAGATTAAGAATCTTCGTCTCACTTAGTTGTTCGTGCCTCGACGCGACTCCGGCATATCCAAAGGCTCTATCCTTCACAACTGTTATTGCTTCTCGCCGCGAGCAACGACGTCTGTCCATGATTTCTAGAAGTTGCGTTTCATTAGATCTTGCGGTGCAGTTCAGATAATCGGCCGCGTGATTTCCTGCACAGAGGCAGCACTGCCTCTGACACTGCGGGAGCTCCTTGGCACGGAAGTTATGTACGGCATCGTTTACTTCTACTTCGTAAGGTTGTGCTGATCTTAAAGTTGCATATATCAACATTTCTGATCATGCTTCGCATATCATCGATTCCCACTGTACATGGGATCTGCCATTTTTAGCCTTGTTTTACAAACAAATCATGTCAGTATTGTGCTTCTTTTGTTACAGTCTCTATCGCAAAAACCAGTGGCACTGGCCCAGCGCCATACCTGATAATTGGACCAGTGTCTAGTGTGGCGCTGACACTGGGACAGTGCCAAGCTGCACGAGGCACGCTGGCGCTGCACACTGGGTCACCCACTATCAGCTGAAATCTGGCTTTTAAATTGTTTTTAAAATTTGGGGTCATGCGCACATCGTAATTAAGGTTGAAACGCGCACACAGTGAAAAAGAGAAAGAAAAAGTGTAAAAAAAAACTGAGTGAGCCGGAGTCGAACTTATTACCTTAACACATAACATATTCTGAGCCAGACACGCTGCCCACCACTTCACACCTTAAACCCGAGAATGAGTTCATTTTTCTTCATCTTAAAGGTAATTCAGGTACCCATATTTTGAATTTGTCGTTTACATACGCAGTGTTTCGTCTCTTCGTGCTCGCGCCAAACTTGAAATTGCTAGCTTATTCTTTGCGGGTTGCCTTGGATCACATCCCTGGCACGTTTCGTCGCAAAGCTAGTTAGCGTAGCTGCAGATGTGTTACGGCAATTGTAGTGACTCGCTATGCGGCTAGTCATACCTATGTATATAACAGCATTCATCTGAACTGCTCACTGGACACTGTAGATTTCACCCCTCGATAGTTTGGAAGTATTTTCTGTCCTCCTTGTTTACGTTCCGCGAACGACAGCCGCAGCAGTTCACTCTAGCCGAAACGACCACTATAGCTTAGGGCCGTACTTCTTGTGCCACGGTTGCTGTGAAGATCGTAGATATTCAGTTGAAAAGAGTTTATTATACGTTACAATGTATTTTTGGTCATTACTGACCCATTATTGGTCATATTTCCACCTTCGATTACACAAGGCGGAAGCTAAAAACACCAAGATTGGGCAATGCAGTGGATAGCTGCGGCCGGGGACGTGCGGCTTTCTGCGGTACGAGCCACAGCGACTCACTGCTAGAGTAGGTTGGTCTTGATTATCAGACTGATGCTAGGGTCATTTTGTGTTGCAAATTTTCAGTTACATTGATGTATATCTGGGGTTTAACGTCCCAAAACCACCGTATGTATATTAGAGATGCCGTAGTGGAGGGCTCCGAAAATTTCGACCACCTGGGGTTATTAATGTGCACCCAAATCTTAGCACACAGGCCTACAACATTTCCGCCTTCATCGGAAATGCAGCCGCCGCCGCCGGGATTCGAACCCGTGACCTGCGGGTCAGCCGCCGAGTACCTTAGCCACTAGACCACCACGGCGGGGCTTTTTGGTTCTGGCGATGCCGTTTATGAAATACATTGACGAAACTCAATCAAGCTTCAAGGAAACACACCCACGCCAAGGCGGGCAACCATGGGTGGGCTGGAACCATTTTCCCAAAATTCTTGTATGCCCGCACCCCCTTTGCTCCCACCTCAGGGGGCAAGCATAGGTAAAACACGATGCATAAGCTCTGTGCCCTCGCCCCCCCCCCCCCGCAGGAACAAAGTTGTCGTTTGTCCCCCCAAGCGCCAGGCAAAATCCTGGCAGCGCCTCTGACCCACGCGATCAACATATGAACGTTTTAGCGTACTCGCATTCATTGCCTAAGGAAGCTTAAGCTACATATATGTAGGAGATAGATGAGAATACCATCATATTCGGTAAATTTTACGCTCGACATGTCGCGATTCAACATGAAGTGTTACAGAAAGTGCGCCGATCGTGCCTAGCTTTTATCAATGTAACGCTAACGTTATCAATGTGCGGTAGAGACTGTACAGGGTGACCAGAGCCTCCCAGTGCGCTTTAAAACACTGGCTACGCTGTACAGTGTGACCCGGTGCGTTTCAGCGCACTGGGCGCCACTAGCCACGCTGTACAGTGTGTCCCAGTGCCTCTCAGCGCGCTGTAGTACACTGGGACACACTGTACAGCGTTTCCACCGTCACCCAGCGCACTGACACGCACTGGGGGATACTGGAAACGCTGTTTTTTTTCGGTAAGGGTGTTTCGTTTGTTTTCATATATAGCTGCATAGTACATACTTTTGTTACTCATTTCTTATGGGAGGTCACCTGTACAGTCTGTTAACTCTGAGGCCCCCCTCTGTATCTGCATAATCCCCAATCGTAACTACCAATTTGGTGCAAGTATATGATTGATTAATTGATAAACAATTGTATCGGACCAGTTGGTAAGGATTCATTTTGCTAGGAAGCGCTGCCACTATTTGTGTTGTGTGTTCTGTGTAATAGTGGCTGCGCTTTCTAGCAAGATGATTATTTGAATTCTTCATTGATTGATTCAGCCATCAGAGTTATTGCATCTCGCGCGAAAGGTGAAAAGGGCGAAGCGAGGGCGTACAAGTTTATAATATTCGTGTTCACAGTATCCCGTTCAATGAAAAGCTTAAAAACGTCTCACTTCTAAAGGGACACTAAAGAGCAGATCGATTTTTCCTGTATCAGTAACGTGCAGTTTCGTAATCAGGAAAACGCTACTCTGACCACGATATGACGCTTGGTAAGGCAGAAAATGCACGTAAACAAAATACGGGTGGAGAAGACACCTTGAAATCCATACCGTGAAGGCATAGATCTTGATGGCATATACTGGGCCTTAGGTAACTTTTAATAGATAAAAACAAAAAACAATGTGGTCATTGGGCACTATAAACCTACTATACGAAGTTCAAAAAAACAAGTGTGGAACCAATGGGATGAAAACAGAAAAAAAAAAATACATTGTGAAATGTTCGATATCACGTGCGGAGATTTCGGTGTGCAATTTCAAACAGAAAATTTCAACCTTGATTTCCTCCGCTATTGCTGAATTTATGATAGTGAGACATATGACACTTGACTTTTCAGAGTGCAGTGGTTAATCAACCTAAATAATTCATTGTTTTCCTTTCGTGTCCCCTTAGAAGCAATGATACGCAGTACGTAATGATAGCCCGAAGCGCGAGCTCCACTGATGGAAAATCAGTCTTCGGCAAAAAAGTGCATCAAATTTCATACATGTGTTGCTGTGCGTTCGGTGGTCGTCACTGATGCTCGCGTGCAATCTACACGGTACACTCCAGCATACGCATCGGGCTTGCGATTCTTGTATAGCTGTAGGCGTCGGTCGCGAAGCAGCACACAAGCTGAAACAACGTCTGCGCCGAGAATTAAAGCTCGTCACAAGAAGGCGAAGTGGGTGTTCTTCGTGAAAGAAATGAACCTAAGTGCGTTTGTCATCGGTGCGTGGCAGAACAGCAGACCGCGCTATCCGGGAAATTATTCTAACTGCACTGATTGAATATAAATGGGAAAAGGTTATGCTAGGTTTGTCTCGTCCGTTGTCCGATATGCAAGGAAGCTTGCCCTCCGCTCCCCCCCCCGCCTTCTCGCTTACATCGCTTGTTTCATATGTACAGACGATTTGCCGCAGCAATTTTTTAAAGCAAAACTAGATGGCGTCACAGAAGCGAAGCACCACGGCATTCTCATCGGCAGCGCGGACTAGGCTAACGTTGGAGAGCGCAGCAAGAAAAATGCCTCGTTAGCAGTTTGCCGAGCCGGTGCGTGGTCGGCCGATGATGTGAGAGTATGTGAAACACCGACGCCTACCACATTGTCTAACATGAGACCACCCAACCCTAACCAATGCGCCTGCTTTGATGACCTTCAACCCGGCAGTGGTGGTGGCGAATCAGCAGGCCGTCGGTGACAGTGGAGGAAAGTGGAATCGATTGATTGATATGTGGGGTTTGACGCCCCAAAACCACCATATGATTATGAGACACGTCGTAGTGGAGGGCTCCGGAAATTTTGACCATCTGGGGTTCTTCAACGCGCACCCGAATCTGAGCATACGGGACTACAGCATTTCCGCCTCCATCGGAAGTGCAGACGCGGCAGCCGGGATTGAAACACGCGACTTGCGGGTCAGCAGCCAGATGCCTTAACCACTAGACCACCGCGGCGGGGCAGGAAAGTGGAAAGAAGGCCAATAGATCGTGTGTTCAAACGTGGCAGCGCCTGTTTACCGATGCGGAAAACCATTTATAGACATATGCTATCACGTACAAGAAACACTGAAATGTTATGTAGCGTGAAGTGCCGTCTTGATATGTAGTATTTGGTCTGACGCCTTGCGCTACCCAAGAAACGCGAAACGTCGTATAAACTTCTCGAAATGACTAGAAAGGTATGCGGACATCTAGGTATAATATTTAACGTTGAATAAACGTGTTTTACAGGTAGTTTTCTAGAAGACGCGGAGAAAGCGTTGTTTGCAAGTAGTCTTTTTCAAAACGTTTACTGAAAGTTAGTTTCTAGAACTTACGGTAGCATTCGTGGATGAAATCTCGATCGTGTAGGGTGTTTTCTACGTTTCTTTTTTTAAATAAATATCGTATTTGCTTTACATACTTGTGTAGTGTTTATTTTTACATTTTTTTACATTTTATATGTAATAACTAAGCTCTAAGATGTTCAAAGGCGGTGTGCGCCTGCGCGGCTAGAACAATTTTACTTGTCTGGACGTGTTTACCCGCCGCTCAGTCGCCTATCGAAGAAGCCGGTCGAGTCAATTTCTCTCGTGTTCAAAAGTGTCCTTGCGCTTTCTGTTCGTGTTTTGTGTTCTGCCAGTGCTGCCGATTACGAAAATGCGCTTAACTCAAGCGAAGACGTGTGTGTTCCTATCGAGAAGCACTCGCCAGGTATGTACAACACTGCTGCTGTCGGCGCTTTGTTATCACTGCGTTCACCACGTTTGTCCTATCATGTGCACGATAAGTGAGCTTTTGATTTCGTGGGGACCCAGCTCTTCTGTAGTACGTCAGCAGTGTAAAGGCAAAGTTGTGCGAAGTCAAGAGCAGACAAGTTTTTTTTTCTTTTATGTGGAGTGTGATGCATGCACGCGTAGCTTAAATTCGCCGGCAGATTCGAGCAGAGTTGTGGCGGTTGTCCACCTCTGTTGGCAGTGTTGTTGGAGGGGGGCCCTGCTCGCGAGTGACAACTTTTTTGTTTATTATTTCTGGGGCGTTTGGTAGCTGTAGGCGTTGATGCCTGTACATATTGTGCGCTATTGAAGTGAGTGTGTCTAAGGCAGTTTCATATGCTGTACGCTCCATATTAAACAGCTACAATATCCTTATACGTTATGACTACTATCAGAAAAGTTTTTTTTTCCTTGCGAGTGGCTGAATTTATGTCGGTGTGTGCATCCGCGCTGGCATGCGTCTTTATTAACTACCATGACACTCGAGTTGATGCGTTTCGTGTGCAGCGTGTTGCATCATCTTAGGTAAGGCTGGCAAAAGTTGCACTTACGCTTAGGTGTTCATGCAGCTCGTTTAGTAAAATTCCAACTTGTGGTATACACCTGAAACATTGATTGCCTCATGCGGCCTGAATTCATGCATTTTGAGCCATTCGTTTACCTTAAGCTGTATTTAGAACGAATATTTAATGGCTAAATGTGGCCAAATTGCTGTTCCTTACTGTGCGAGCACTAATTTAGTCATTAGTCCAGGTGTACGAGCACCATCAATTTTACTCTGCTTGTTTCCACTATGTTTGGAGTTTGGTTTGGTTTATTAAATATTTTATGCACCTCGCCCAAACTTGGTGTTGAAACTTCGTTAAACATTTTTACGTGTATGAACATTAAGAATAGTTCATAGCATTATTTCCAATAAAATTTTCTGATTAATGACAAGCTTAACAGTATATTAGATAAAGTAGACTTTTTAGGCATGCGCTAAAGAGGTTGACGGAATCTGTGGTATGTGCAGACTGAATAAATTATTTATCACTCAAAACTGGTGACAATGTTATAAATCACGGCAAGCATGCATAAGTCATGCACGTATTGCTGTTAAAATGAAAAATTGAACATAGTATTTATTTGAGAATAATAAATATAGATTGAAAGTTTTGAAACTATTGGCACCAAAGGATTTTACGAATTTGGAATTCAGTTTCATCAAATCTTACTGCTAAATCGTGGTCAATAGCTTCTAAGAATCTGGTTCCCTGAGATTGTTGCAGAAGTTTGCGTGCTTTATTGGGATGGCGTTTCGTTCAAGGTGGGTACCTCGTATGTTTTCTTTCTTCATTAGACAGCCTGTGATGTTTGAGTGAGGGGTACTGCCATTTTAGCCAACCAGAATTATCGAAACTGATGACCATAATTTGGCAGCACATAATAGTAGTTTGGTGACACCAAATTCTGTCATTACTGGTATAATGGTCCCAGTGTGAGCAGTCTGAAAAAAAGCTATATTAGTTGTATTTGAAATCAAATTCATGTTCATTATTATAGGTTACCTGCAATGGATACTCGATGAAAGTGCATACCATCATGTATGTGTTGTGGTATTATTGAATTCGCTTTCAACGCACTATGCACGAGCTTAATTCAAGCATGGTTTTGACACATATTCAATGCGGAAATTGCATTTCCTTTCACAAGGTTGCAACTGTGTTCGCTAAGAATATCAAGAATATTTTGCTTGTAACATCTCTAGTTTGTGTACATCCTGCTTGTTTTAAGAAACATTGTTCTAAATCATTTTAAATATACTGACAAATTCAGCTTTTCTAAGAGACACATGTCACTAAATTGTTTTTTTTGGTGAAACACCGAAAAACAATATTGCAGCCTATGTATGCACCTCGTACAAAGTGAACGTGAAAGAATTCCAGACAAGCCTGTCATCAGTGGTGGCTCGTGTAAAAGTTGGCTACTGAATGTACATCAGCTGCGCATGGCTTCTATTTCTAATGGAAAGGGAACTTCACTGAGCCACCTGGTTGCTGTATTCAAGTAGCTTGCATGTTCAGAATGTTCAATACTAAGCCTTTTGTTTTTTTAAAAAGCCAGTGGTGTAAGTTGTGTGTGTAAAAGCCACCTTTGAATAGCTAAGTGTTCTGGAGAACACAATGTCCAAAAATGATTATCTCTGTAAGCCGTGCCCTTGAATAAGATTCAATAATGAACTTATTAGTGACTGTAATGACAGGTAGATTGCCACTATCCCTCAAGAGGAAGGTATATAACAGCTGTATCTTGCCGGTACTTAGCTACGGAACAGAAACCTGGAGACTTACAAAGAGGGTTCAGCTTAAATTGAGGACGACGCAGCGAGCAATGGAAAGAAAATTGGTAGGTGTAACCTTAAGAGACAAGAAGAGAGCAGAATGGATTAGGGAACAAACGGGGGTTAAGGATATCATAGCTGAAATCAAGAAGAAGAAATGGACATGGGCAGGGCATGTAGCGCGTAGACAGGATAACCGCTGGTCATTAAGGGTAACTGACTGGATTCCCAGAGAAGGGAAGCGGGTTAGGGGGAGACAGAAGATTAGGTGGGCAGATGAGATTAAGAAGTTTGCGGGTATAAATTGGCAGCAGCAAGCACAGGACCGGGTTAACTGGCGGAACATGGGAGAGGCCTTTGTCCTGCAGTGGACGTAGTCAGGCTGATGATGATGATGAGTGACTGTAGCAAGCGGCCACGCACGTATTAGATATTTGAGCCAGTCACATTTCTACATAGGCCTAAAGAATTCTGGCATGCATGTGCTCAGATATCCCGCTGGAAAGTTTAGTTGTGGCTCGTATCATTGTGTAAGAAGTACAGTGAGCACTAGCACACAGCTACTACTCCCTGAGGTGCCGCATATCAACTGACCAAGGGTCAAAGCCATAGACAAGCAATATAATGGTTACCTTTTTACTACCGCCTGGTGATAGCAAGCACTGACTGCTCATCCCACCAGGGAGTAATGTTTTGCTGATCGTCACTGCCTTGCATGCCTAATCATGAAAAGCACAATGAACTTCCGAGTGAAATATCTCAGAGCATAGAAATACTCGAAGAATTTTCCAAGTGGGAGTGTGTAGAAACACGTCTGCCACACACTTTTCTATGCAAACATACCCACTTATTGTAGGCACTAAAATTTCGGTATTCTTAGTTGACTGGGCAGCTGACAGCATTATTGTCTTACTTTGTGTCTCCCTGGACACATAACTTATATGCAAAGGCAGTTTTTGTTCTTAGGACTGAATTTTATTGCAAGGACAAAGTATGTCTCTGAATGCGTCAGTGCTGCTTCCTAAGGATTTGTGTCTTGTTTAAGTTTTGTGTAATCTGCAGTTCGTCACCTAAAATTGAAAATTTTTCATTGCAATAAGGCTCTAGCTTTTAAATGGTTTATTTTCACTGTAGTATTGACTGAATATTTTGTCTTAATGTTATTGTAACCTAATTTCATTGTCCTTTCGAACCTAATGACGTAAGTGCAATCAAATAATTTTCTACTGTCATACTTAATCATACCCGATTTTGCGAATACCTAACCTTGTGTGATGCATTACAGTGATACCTAACCATGTTTAACATTGGTAATGATGACTGACAGATGGCATTCTAGAATTCTGTAGCATTTTTTGCTTCACTGTGTTTTTTGTGTGAGTATATTGGGATGGAATTAGAATTCGGAATGTTGCCAAATCCGCAATTTGATTGTTAAACACAGATATGTGGTGAAACCCTTTAATTTCACTACTCATGGTTCCAACATACCTAAACTTAAGTGCACTGGGTGAGAATAAAATCAATTGTTCGACTGCTACTTTTTGGCTGAAACAAATTTTCTACCTTCATATATTTGCTACTGGGCTAATAATGTGTTTGCTAAGCTAGCCTGATATATTTCATTGCGATGATAGAAGTCTGCTCGAAGAAAACAGCGTGTGCCTTTTGTATGTGCGCAGGTTCCTGGACCAAGTATCGGGCCAGCCCCTCGACTGCTTTGTATAATTATAATTACTATAAAGCATGCAAGTACTGGGACAAAGTCTGCAGCCATTGTTATGTGTAATAAAGGTTACAAGTATTTATTTATTTAGTCACAATACTGCCAGTCTCCAAAGAGACCATAGCAGGTGGGCACTACAGTATACAGTTACAAAGAGCACTTAACACTTTCAGGATCGTAAATTAGTAAATAATGTGTAAAAATACAAATCAGCAACCTTGAAGCATACAATCAGCAGTTATGCACACCATACTCACCAAATACAAGTGAATGCTGGTTTGCATGTCACAGAAAAGCAGACATATCAAGGACGCTAAAAGACGTTATTTTCAATTCTTGATAAGAAATCGCACAATGACTGGGCATTAGTGGTGAAAGGGGTTAACAAATTCCATTCGTGGATGGCAACTGGAAAAAAAGAGTATTTAAACGCATCATTGTTACATTTATATTCTAATAGAGTATTTGTATGTTGGTGCCGGGTAGCTCGTGTTTGCGAATATTCAACGTAGTTTTAGACATATATTTTGAAATAATTATGTAGGAGTTGATAAAGAAATTTCAAACGTGCCTGCTTCGCCCGTGTTTCGAGCGTGGGAAGCCCAGAAACAGCTAGAAGGGTAGTTGGTGAATCAGCCAGTTTAAATTTGTTATGTATGAATCTTATGGCCTTCCTTTGTACCTTTTCTATTTTTTTTATGTTAGTCACGGTATGAGGAAACCATACAGTATTTCCATATTCAAGGATTGGCTTAATGAATGTTTTGTAGGCTAGTAGTGTCGTCGAGGTGGGTGCCAGATGGAGCGATCTGCGAATAAAAAATAGTTTTTGCATAGCAGAAGAAGTAACATTATCAATGTGAGCGTCCCACCTTAGATCTGATGTTATTGTTAAACCTAGATATTTATGTCTGTGTACATTCATGAGAGCAGCACCATTTATGTTATAGCGAAAGTTAGAGGGTTCTTTTTTCCGTATTATCGTCATGCATGCAGATTTTTTACGTTGATTGTCATCTGCCAATGAAAGCACCATTCTGCAACGGTATTAGGAGACTTGTTGAGAGAGAGGTGATCTTGCTGATTGTTAATTTCTCGATAAATGATACAGTCGTCTGCGAATAACTTTATTTTACTATCTATAATAGTAGTTATATCATTTATATAAACGAGAAATAACAAGGGTCCAAGAACGGAGCCCTGAGGCACTCCTGACGTCACTGGTACTGTGTCTGATGCAAAATGTTCAAAAATAACAAACTGGGATCTATTAAACAAGAAATCTTGAACCCAAGCGATAATTTCTCCATCCCCGATAAGGCTTCTTAATTTAGCTATTAGCTTTGCATGACAAACGCAATCAAATGCCTTAGATAGGTCGAGTAGGATTATGTTGGTTTAGAGGTGATTGTTAATGCCTAGCGCGAGGTCGTGTATTACTTCGGTTAACTGTGTTATGGTGGATAAACCTTGGCGAAAACCATGCTACTAATTGGACAGAATGCCTTCTTGTTCAAGAAAAACGGTTAAATGCTTTAGAATGATATGCTCGAGTAGTTTACATGCCGTGCTGGTTAGCGATATTGGTCTGAAATTTGTTTCAATGAATTTAACTCCTGATTTGTGTATCGGAATAATTTTTGCTATTTTCCAATCTTCTGGTAGTTTGGATGTTGAGAGGGACTTCCGAAAAATAATCCCCAGGTATCTGCTGCACCACTGTGCGTATCGTTTAAAATATTGATTTGGTATATTGTCCGGACCACAGGCTTTTTTGGTGTCTAGGCCAAGCAGAAGATTAAGAACACCGGCGTCTGTGATAACGAGTGGCTGGATAGTGGGACCAGGCCGCGGATGTAAGTCCCGCATGACACCATTATCTTTAGTGAAGACGGAACGGAATAATTCGTTGTATCTGTTGGCTTTATCTTTTTTTTTTCATTGGACGAAAGCTTAGTTGTGAGTGTGTTTTGTTGGAGGAAGTGGTTCCAAAATCTATGTGGGTTGTTTTTTAAGAAGCTGGGGAGTACAGTGTTGAAATAATGACTTTTCGCTTCTCTGGATTTCTGTTTAAAAGTTTTTACTGCAAGCGCTAGCCTGGAAGCGTTAGATGGGTTGGTGCCTGGTACCTTGTTTGCCTTTGTTATATCCCGACACCGGGCACATGGTATCACATCTTTATTACTGAGGCGCCCACTTCCAGCCTCAACACAATCAGTACAAAAACAGAAATGCACCCTCCAGATACTGTGGACAGTATATGTACACACGCTATCTCTCGGCGCATGCGCAACTGGCAGTAGCTTGAGAGCATGCATACAAACCCCGCGACTGACGTCACAACACTTCCTTCACGCACAATTTTAGAAACTATCATAAGTCAGGCGCTCAGGTGGGCGCCGTTGCCTTGTGCTACGTCGTAAGGGAACCGGCTGCTCACGATTTTCGGGAAGTGAGAGTCTCGTGGGTGACGACGAATCTGAGCTTTGGTTGGTCGTCGATGTAGCATTTGTGATGTCCGATGCATGTGGTAGTTCCACTTCCGGTGGTGGGTCCTGTTGTGCCGTCGGTTCGATGTCCGATGGTCGCAAGTGGTCCGCGTGCACAAACCGCACTTTGTTTCGCACATACACTAAATACGTCGAAGAAGATTTCACACACGTC
The DNA here is from genome assembly GCF_043290135.1 of Rhipicephalus microplus. NCBI lineage: Eukaryota > Metazoa > Arthropoda > Arachnida > Ixodida > Ixodidae > Rhipicephalus > Rhipicephalus microplus. The sequence continues at coordinate 31,350,338 of NW_027464587.1, forward strand.
ACTTCTCCAGGCCACCAGTTCACAAGTTGCCCACGCACAGAACGCACCAGTACACGATCACCAACAGCAAACACTCGAGGTGAACCTCGGAGCCTGTCAGCAGACTTTTTTATTTCTGCGGTCTTAGCTCTCATCTGATTTGTTACGTCCGGGCGCAGCAGCGACAATCGGGTCCGCAGCTTCCTTCTCACAAATAATTCAGCAGGGGTTCTTCCCGTGAAAGTGTGAGGTGTGGTTCGATAACAAAACACGAAGTTATCTATCCTGTGTTGCAGTGTTCTGTTTGTGCCCTTTTCCGAGTCTTCTAGCACTTGTTTGAGCAGTGCTTTTTTTGTTGTCTGAACTGCGCGCTCCGCCGCACCGTTAGACTGCGGATGGTACGGCGGCGTTAGTGTGTGCCTCACACCATTAGCTTGAAGGAATTTTTTGAACTCAGCTGCCCGAAACTGCGGCCCGTTGTCCGTCACTACCTCCAGCGGAAGGCCATGCGCCGCGAACCATGAACGCACTACTTCAACGGTCTTCGCCGCGGTGGTTACACTCATTATCTTAATTTCAAGTCATTTGGAATAGGTGTCGATAGCGAGGAGAAACATCCTTCCCTTTTCTTCAGCGAAGTCTAAATGCACACGCTCCCACGGATTCTGGCATATTTGCCACGAGGACAAGGGTACGGGTTGAGCTGCAGGGAGAACCGTTTGGCATATTGCACATTTGCGCACTGTGTTTTCGAGGGCTTTGTCCATTCCCGGCCACCATACTACTGACCTCGCTAATGCTTTCATTCGGGTTATACCCAAGTGCTGCTCGTGCAGCAACTGCAAAACATTCTTGTGCAATGATTCCGGTACTACCCCTCTGTTTGTCCATATAACGCACCCGTTGTCTACACTGAGCTCGAGCCGGCGTACCCAGAACGGCTTTAGCTGCTCCGACACGGTCTTGGGCCATCCATGCCAGATCATGTCGCGTACAGCCCTCAGCACTTTATCGCATCCTGTTTCTCGACTGACATCGTTTGACGTTAAAGGCAAGTCGTTTAGTGCTGAAAAGTAGAAGATTTCTTCGCACTTGCTACCTGTGTCAGGTAACGGTAAACGGGACAATGCGTCTGCATGCTGGATAGCTGATCCTGGTTTGTGTTTGATTCTATAGGTGTAGTCGGCCAAAAATGTCAGCCAACGATGCACTCGTGCCGTGGCTACTGCACTGCCCTGCCGTTTAGGGTCAAACAAAATTGTCAAAGGTTGGTGATCTGTGATTATGTTAAAGGGCCGTCCGTAAAGGTACTTATGAAATTTTTTTACAGCAAACACAATACTAAGTGCTTCTTTCTCAATCTGCCCATAGTTACGTTCGGCCGCTGATAATGACCGTGAAGCAAAAGAAACCGGCTTTTCCTCACCTTTCACCAAGTGCGATAGCACAGCCCCTAACCCGTAATCAGAAGCATCACATGTGATCCAGATTTCTTTTTTTACGTCATACAACTGCAACACAGTCTTATCAGTCAACAGTTCTTTGCATCTTTCGAATGCTTCAGTACATTCGCGTGACCAGTGCCATGTAGTTTTTTTTCGCAACAAGTTGCGCAGTGGTACCAAGATCGATGCTAAATTTGGCAAAAATTTTTCGTAGTAATTAATCAAACCTAAAAAGGCCTTCAACTGACTCACGTTAGTGGGCCTTGGCGCTTTTCTGATAGCTTCAACTTTTTCCGCTGTTGGGTGTAAACCGTGCTTGTGGATCTCGTGTCCCAAGTATGTGACGCGTTGCTGAAAGAAGCGGCATTTCCTTGCGTTCACTTTTACGCCGTGTTTACTTAGGCGTTGAAGAACTTGCTCCACCCTTTCATAACACTGCCCGTCGTTCTCACCAGCGATGACTACATCATCAATGTAGCACGCGGTTCCAGGCAGATTAATCAAATCAAATCATTTTATTTTCCCAGAAAGAAACAGGTTCTGGAGAGGTTCACTGGCTAAAAGCTGTTTATGGACAGCTTGACGAGGCTAGTGAACCCTATACAAGGCAGGTGGGACAATTACAAAAGATGTGTGTAACAATAAAGACCATAAGCTAACATAAAAATACCAAAATACGGTGTAATAAAAACATATATATACATTCCTACGAAACATCCTGATACCAGCATAGCACAGAAGATTACATGGACGCGAGCAAAAAGAAAAAAAACAAAGAAAGAAAACAAAAGAAAAATCCAGCAACCATAACACCAATATGGACAAAAAAATAAAATAATAAAAATGATGAAAATATCAGGGAAGATGCATACAAATTTGATCCTTGTGTATGTGCTGCATCATACAATGTACATATATCAGACAAACAAAATTATACAGACTGAATTATATCATATAACCTATTCGGTACAGCATGGATGCACACACTGAAAGAAAAATGAATTGGTACTATCGTACAGACAGCACATTTTACAACGTGAAAAAAGTTAGCCTATATTTACAAAAAAGGATCGTAGTTCTTTTAATGAGAAACTGTTTACATGACTGTATTTATTGAGAATCATTGGTAAATTGTATTGCAATGTTTGAGATTTATAATTATTGCGAAACCTCGGAACAAACCAAACAGCACTGCTTGTTTCTAACAAAACATTTTTTTGCAGTTAGACATGCGGTATTTTTAATGAATTGTTTAAACGAAATGGAAGAGAAATAGTAGGATCGCAGAATGCGAAAGATATACATATATTCCACTTTAATAATACCATAGTCCCGACACGCAAGTTGTGTTGATGACAAATAATCTAAATTAGCGACATGTCTAATAATTTTTTTTCTGCATGGTCTGAAGTTTCATTATGTTCGTTTTAGTCGTGGTTGCCCACACCAAACTGCAGTAATTTATGTGCGAAAGAAAAAGAGCATGGTATATTTGCAGTTTCACCTTTGCGGGTAAGATATATCTACAACGAGCTAGCACACCAACTACACTAGAGGCTTTTTTGCAGATGTCAACGACGTGTTGGTTCCAGCTGAGGTTTGATGAAAACGTGACGCCAAGAATTTTATGTTCATCCACAAAACGAATGTGTTCACCTGCGTAAACTAACGCTTGTGTTGATGAAAATATTTTGTTTTTAGCTCGGAATACGATGGCTTTTGTTTTCAGTGGATTAATTTTCAATAAATTTTTGCTAGACCACAAGAAAAGCTTGTTCAATAGCTTATTACACCGGATAATTAGCTCATTTGCGTCAGGGCCTGAAAAAAGTAAGTTCGTGTCATCAGCATATATAACAAAGCTCACACTGGGATCAATATCCACGATGTCATTTATGTAAGCATTGAATAATAGCGGCCCCAGTACGCTTCCCTGGGGCACACCATTTAGAACAGGTAAATATGATGACGTATGAGTGCTTAACTGTACGCGTTGCTGTCTATTTTGCAAGTATGACTTTATCAACTGAAGTGACGTGCCACGGATTCCGTATGATTCAAGCTTAAGCAGTAAAATGGTATGATTAATGCAATCGAAGGCCTTGCTGAAATCAAGAAAAACAGCTAACGTGAAAAGATTTCGTTCAAAATTTTGCAGTATCATTTCCTTAAATGTTAATAGGGCCGTCTCCGTTGACCTTCCTTTCCTAAAACCAAACTGAAAGTCAGTGATTATATTTCTGGAGCAGAAGAAGGCAGATATACGCGTATAGATTAACTTTTCTAATCTTTTAGAAAACACAGGAATAATAGATATAGGTCTATAATTAGTCACCAGGTTACTGTCACCACCCTTGAACAACACAGTCACTCTGCTTCTTTTCATATCTTCTGGAAAAACACCCGACTCAAGTATCAAATTGAAAATGTGGCTGAGCACTGGAGTAATGCAATCTAAGACATATTTTATAGGTTTTATTTGAATGTTGTCAATGTCTAGTGCCTTACTGTTCTTTAGGTTCATGAATGTGTAAATTTCTCGTTCATCTGTTGGTGCTAGAAAAATACTGTCGGGGCGTTTATTTCCTGGTGTAGCCCTGAAAGAGTTTGCCTGCAAAGGCACGTTTGCTGATACACCCACATTGACAAAATGATTATTCAAGTGATCCGCAAGTTCTTTACCAGCGAGCTCGACATTGTCAACGGTAATCTTAGCTGGTGCGGAGTCCCGCTTACCGCGACCAAGCACATCATTAATTAAGCGCCAAACAACATCAGGTGATTGCTGGGCGCTTTCAGCAAACATTTTCTCGTAGTAAGTTACCTTAGCTCGCTTAAGCTCCCGATTCAGCTTGTTACGTGTTTTTTTAAACTCTGCCAGATTTGTCAGTACTCTTGATTTCAAGAATAAGTTGTAAAGTTTATTCTTAAGTCGTATCATACTAGCAAGAGAGGGGGTCACCCAGGGTTTACGTATTTTTTTCGATAGTTTAACTTGCTTGAATGGGAAGTGTTTTACGTATATACGTACAAAGGCAGCAAGAAATTTTCGATAGGCTTCGTCTGCAGAAGTTAAGTTGAAAAGAAAAGACCAATCATATTCACTAATATCCTTCTTAAAAGATTCCAAACTGTGGTTTGTTACAGTTTGTATTGTATATGGTTCACGATACATCTCCTTAATATGCGGCTTGTGGGAATAACGCATAAATACCGGGCAATGATCACTTATATCTGATGAAACTGTTCCGCACTGAAATACACTGGCTTCGATATTTGTTATTAGTAAGTCAAGGCACGAGACAGATAATGGTGTAACACGTGTAGCTGTGGAAATAACATTCCTAAAACCGGCACATCGAAGCATGTTCAAAAAATTCGTAGTAATAGGGTTATCATTCAAGATATTGATATTGAGATCACCACCACATACTAGTGTAAAATTATTGGATGATACGTAATGCAGAAATTTATCAAAAAAGCTTTGAAAGCTCAAAATATTGCCCCCTGGAGGACGATACACAGCAGCTATCATGTCTGAATTGTGTCTGAGTGCCAATACTTCGTAGTCCTCACACGTGACACAAAAATCTGATACTAAATTATACTTCCAGCGACCGTCTACGTGAATAGCAACGCCTCCACCACGCCTGTTACGACGGTCAAGGAAAAATGCTTCATATCCATTAAACTTCTGCCGGCAGCTTGCGCCGTCATACCATGTTTCAGTCATCATGATGACTTGAAACTTGAAGTGGAAATCATTGAGCAGGTAGTGTATGACGTCACTCTTAGACTCTGCAGATCGAGCATTGAAATGTAACACAGTCGAATGGAATCTGTTTTGAGCACTAAGCAAATGAGGCAATACGAACTCGTGGTATTCCATCTTTCTTGGACCAAACAGTGAGCCCTTACAAACTAGTAGTTATCTTAGATAAAGAACTTTCATCATGAATCTGAATTACAGCTGAAAGCTCGCTCTGCCTCGCGAAAATCTTGCCATTCGCTGTCCACACAGATTTCCAGTTGCATTCATGTTTTTTTCTTATTGCCATTCCAAGTAGCCGTTTCAATGTCGGGCAAAGGTGCTCATTGATGTATATCGGTGTCGAGATATCTAGTCCCACGTCTTTGTTTGTTAGTCGAGCCTTCTTTGCTTTCCTCAGAGTTGCATCACGCTTCGCTCTTGATTTGAATTGTACAACGATGTTGGATCGCTCAGGGTTTCGCGTAGGCACTCTGTGACAAGATTCTATGTCAGCTTCTGTGATTTGCTCATTAATGGCACTTCCGATCATTCACAAGATATGCGGCACGCTTTCATTTTCTTTTCTAGCAACGCCCTGAATTTCTAGATTGACATTGCGAGAGTACTGCTCGGCAAGCAGAAGTCGCCTTTCCATGTCAGCACCTCTAGACTCCAAAGCTGTGCACTTAGCCCGAAGAAGCTCATTTTGTTTTTCTTGTTCAACATTTACCGAGAGCGCAGTGCTCAGCTTTTGCTTCAGCTCCTGAATCGTTTGGTGAGCAAATTCAATGCTGTTAGTCATATTCCGCTGCTCAGTTCTTAATTCTCGAATTTCCGTTCGAAGATCCCGTTCTATCATGTCTTTATACTTTGCAAGCTCTTGTTTGAATTCCGCCCGTAGTTCTTCCTTAAGCTTTAACAGTTCCTTTGCCATAGTTCAACAACAACAGTATGCGCTTACGCGTTCGTTACAAAAGAAAAAGTCACCAATTTCACAAGCTTGGCAGTGACGACGAGAAGGAAAAAAAAAAGAGAAAAAAAAGCTACAATGTTCAACCACTAACCTGCAGCAAAAAGGCAGCAAGGATTAGGCGATATCGAAGCGTGTTCGTCGCCACTGCCAAGTGAAAGCCGTCCGCAGCCGACGTAGCCTTTTATCGATGTCTCCGCTGTCCCGTGATGCTGCAGTGCCGCCGGAAACAGCTGACGGTAGCACCTCCTGGTCGCAGTTTTCTTGGGCCAGCTGATCACGTGTGCACGTGCGATGATCTGCGCCGATTCCAGTGCGAAGTGCAGCTGTGCAGAAGCAGCGATCTGCAGCAAAAAGGCAGCCAGGATTAGGCGATATCGAAGCGTGTTCGTCGCCACTGCCAAGTGGCGACGAACACAGTATCTGGTCCATGACCAGATACTGTGTTCCATGATACTGTGATCCAGATACTGTGATCCATGACCAGGCGGTCATGGACCAGATACTGCGTTACTGGTCCATGACCGCCTGGAAAATAGCTGGTGCGCACGCTACGTCACACGGCAAGCGGCGGAATCTAAACAGACCTAGGTGGGTGTTAATAGTGAGCAGTTCCTGCGCTTGTTTGTTTAGTTCGAGTTGCAAGTACGCTTTCGAGAGGTCTATGATAGAAAACACAGTTCCACCCTGAAGATTTGCGAATATGTCTTCAGGAAGTGGCAAGGGATACTGATCGACCTTGATGGCTGGGTTTACTGTGACGCGATAGTCGCCACATAATCTCAGTTCTTGAGTGTTCTTTTTTGGAACAATCACAAGAGGCGTTGCCCATGGACTATGTCTGACCTTATATATGACTCCAGCTTTTTCTAGCTTGACCAATTCTTGTTCAACGCGCTCGCGCAAAGCGTATGGCACTGGTCGCGCTTTCATAAAGACAGGGCGCGCGTCATCCTTCAATTCAATGCTGCATTCGAATCCTTTAATTCTACCAAAACCCGCGCCAAACACTTCGGGAAATTTCTCAGCAAGCAATGCCTCCTTAGCCACCACATTTACTGAAAATACTTCCTGCCAATTTATTTTGATTTTAGAAAGCCAATCTCGGCCAAACAACGTGGGCATTCTAGCACCCTGCGTTTCTTTCGCTATGACAAGTGGCAGTTCGAAACACTGGGCTTGGTATTGCACCTTTACATCCATAATACTAACAGTAGGGACCGTCGTGCCATTGTACGTGGCTAGTTTGACATTTGCTTGCCTGCAAGAGGCGTTTGGGAAGTGTTTAGCACACTCTGTTTCTGACATTATTGACACCGCTGCGCCCGTGTCAAGTTCCATGGGTATCACTTTATCATTTATGCAAACCTTGATTACAATGGCGGGCATACCTTCTTTGTGGTTCGTATTATACAGAGATAGCAGTTCGTTAGTATTTTCTTTCTCGCATTCTTCGCTCTCTACTCTATTTACAAGCTTAGATTTGCACATTTTAGCAACATGACCCCTTTTTGTACACCTATAACAGGTACTGTTCAGAAATCGGCAACTCACGGGTGAATGCTGTCCTCCGCATCGGTGACACATTCTTTTCGTTTGTTCTTTCGCTGCCCCATTTTCCTTGTCCCAGCTGGACTGCGTCGGCGCTTCCCTCGAAGGTGCTTTACTCGGTTGTGAGATTTTCTGTTGCCAGTAGATGTCCTCCGTTTCTACAGCTGCTCCTTTAGAACTGGTTTGCAGCATTTCTTTCGTGTCTTGTGTTGCCGCTTCCATGGCCATGGCTACGCTGCATGCGCGTTCCCACGTTACTTCCTCGTCTGGCATTGCCAATAGCCTGCATCGTACTCCCTCGGTACGTATTCCAGCGACGAGCCGGTCACGCAATGCTTCGGTCAAAAAGGCACCGAATTCGCATGTTGCCGCGAGTTTCTTCAATTCGACTATAAATTCTGCGACAGTCTCATGCGGCTCTTGCTTTCGCTGGTAAAAACGATACCTTTCGGTGACCACGGAGCGCTTGGGAGCGTAATGCTTCTTCAGAACGTCAACAACCTCCGTGAATGCCGTCTTAGCTAGTGTTTTAGGCAGCAGCAAGCTCCGAAGCGTGACGTAGGCATTCTCACCTATAGCCGTGAGAAAGATTGGAAGCTTCTTGTCTTCCGCGATGTCATTGGCCGCGGCAAATACTTCGAACCGCTCCAGGTATACCTCGAAGTTACCGTCCTCTTGTTGGAACTCGGGTAACTTACCGACAGTGGTCGCCATACTCAGTTCAAGCTGGTCAGAGTGGGATTCCTAGAAGCCTGCGGCGGATCCCATCCTCGTCGCCAATTGTTATATCCCGACACCGGGCACATGGTATCACATCTTTATTACTGAGGCGCCCACTGCCAGCCTCAACACAAGCAGTACAAAAACAGAAATACACCCTCCAGATACTGTGGACAGTATATGTACACACGCTATCTCTCGGCGCATGCGCAACTGGCAGTAGCTTGAGAGCATGCATACAAACCCCGCGACTGACGTCACAACAGCCTTCCGAATCCTTTTGAGTTGGCGTTTTGCATGTATTACTTCACGTGTAATTCATGGGTTATTTTTTAACAATTTTTTAACCGCACAGGAATAAAATGTGTTACACAGTGCGACACCATATCTTTGAAACACAACCAGACATCGTTTACATCAAAGGATCTGAGGCCAACTCCGAAAACACTGGGAATTTATGAGCCAAGTAGGTTTGTATGGAAGCGTCATTTGCTTTGTCAAAATTTATTATGGTTTGCGCTGCCGTTTGCATCGGTATTGAACAATCTAGCGGTAATACACACATCGGTATTCTGTGTCTGATATCCCTTCAATTATTTCAACAAGTGTTTGTTCTAAAAGGAAGTTATTACTCGACAAGATTAAGTCAAGTACACTGCGACACTCGCCTTGTACCCTTGTGGCGCATTCCACAATCTGGCGCAGGTTAAAACTTAGCATCATATCGACAAGTGCTTCTGAAGCCTTTGTCGTGTACTGCATGGTAGCCCAGTTAAAGTCAGCAAGGTTGAAATCCCCCATAAGAATAACCCGGCGCTTTCAAGTATGTTGGTGCAAATACTCTTGTATGGCGGTTATGCATTGGTGCCCACATCCGGGGCTTCGATAGATGCAGCCAACAAATATACTTGGGCTTTTGGTAATAATTTTACAAAAAACTGCCTTGTAATCTGCTACTTCTGGAAGGATGATTATTGGGATTGATTTCTTTATTACTAACGCCACGCCTCCATTACGTGACTGGCGGTCTTTTCTAACAAGTACATAATTTGGGGGAGCAACTTCATGACTCGAGATGGATGCCGATAACCACGTTTCGGTAACTGCCACTATATCGGGTTCTCGATCGAGTAGTAGGCTTTCAAATGGCTGTATCTTATTGAAGATACTGCGGGCGTTTATGTTCAATAACGTTATTTTTTCTTGCGCTGGCTTTGGCGCGTTCCGGGCCGGCTTGCTTCGTTTTATCTTTGTTCCACTTTGTCGTACTTCTCTATTTCTACCCTTTCGTTCTTTTCGTCATCCCAGGTGAACACACGGCTGTTAATGGACAGCTTATTATATGATAACTACACTTTATCTTTATTTTCGCGGTTTTGCTTTGCTTAGCACTGTCCCAGAGTTTTTTTCTGGTTTCACTGAGTTTTTTGGCAAAAATCCTCTCCTGTAGAGAAATCTGTGCCCGTCAGTTTAAAGCCGTTTTTAGTACCGCAGTTTTTTCTCTGGCATCAAGTAATTTAAGTATGACTGGCCTTGTCATGTTTGGTCCAACTCTTCCTAAGCGATGAATGCGCTCAATGGCCACAGGTTCAAGTTGAAGAGTTTTTGTAATTATGCCGTCATTGACTGCCTGTTCTAGGGTTTCACTTGTTTCTCCTTCCGGTTCCGGTATGCCATTAACGATTAGGTGTGACCTCCTGCTGCGGTTTTCCAAGTCGTCTATTCTTGCTTCAAGGCCCCTGATTACCCCCTTCATAGAATCCATTTCTTTGTGGCATGCCGCGACTTCAGCCTCAAGTTTTGTAATTACGTCAAGCTTGTTATCAATATCCGAGAGTCGCTTTTATTTGATATCCTTAATGTCTGCAGCGATTTCCGTCAGTTGTTTAGCAATATTTTCGAGCTCGGGGCCGGGATTGCTTTCGATATCTCCACCCATTAACAGTAATTTCTTGAAATATGTCATGCATGATTCACGCACAGCGCAATACTGCCATGGGCACGGCAACACCAGCAAGAAACGTATGCAACAAGATTGCAAAGTATGCAACAAACGTATGCAACAAACGTATGCAACAAGATTTGTTGAAATTTTGCATTTACTTTTGGATGTGCAGTATGATGCATTCCAGGCAACATAAGGAACAATAATGAGTTGACGTTTAAAAGCCCGTCTTGTCTCGAAGCAAATCCTATTATCGTAATGATAGACGGCAGTCACTAATTATTTCTTTCAACAAATATGGCACCAATTTTCTGGTTAGAATACCGGCAGCAATAATTTGATGCCAAATTATATTGCTGTCCGTACTTGTCTATCTCCACACAGAACAGCTAGATGCACTGATTGTAAAACCCTGACATGATGCAACAAATTAACCACGGGAAACACCGATGAAGGCGGAAATGTTGTAGGCTCGTGTGCGCAGATTTGGGTGCACGTTAAAGAACCCCAGGGGGTCAAAATTTCCGGAGCCCTCCACTACGTTGTCTTTCGTAATCATATGGTGGTTTTGGGACGTCAAACCCTACATATCAATCAATCAACCACGAGAAAAACTGAACAAGCTGGTTTGCATAAAAAAATTAAGTCTAAAAGAGGTGTTAAAAGATTTAGCAAAAGTATTTTTAGAATCTTGGAAAGAAGTTTACTAAGCTTCTAATATTATAAGAATAGTAAACGTTCAAAATTGTTTTTTTTTGAAAATCCAGAAATACGTTTTTTTAAATTCTTGCTAGAAGATTTCTAGCCGTATAATAACGTGGCATGATCACAGCTATAGGAGGTTTTCAGGCTGGTTAGGTTTAAATAACATCTCAACAAGACTTCTTATGTACTTTTGGACTATCATTTTTGGACATTTACTAGACGTTTTTAGCTTTTCTTGTGTTCGTGGGTACTGTCCTGCTTTAAGCCTCACAATACGACGTCATGTGGCAAGTAGGTGCTTTACTGCCCCACCCCTTACAAAAGACTCAGGCATACTTGCGTCAGCAGCATGTCATCAATAAAGAGTGCAGCTGCCAATGTGCACGTATGTTTTTACGGACGCCGACCGGAACGTTTAGTAATAAAAGGCCATCTCTTAGTTGCACTGTAAGTATGCAGCATGTCAGGGAAAATAAACTTTTCAGTAGCAGGGGGAGCAAAGCCTGGCAAGCGTATTAGGGGACGATGGGTTGAGAGCCTGATTACTCTATCGCTGTGCTCATGAAGGCGATGCTGCCGCTTTAAACGGACCCTGAAACACTTTTTCAAGTAACTATAGAATAAAATCCCTAGAAGAGCATATTGCCTAACGAATTCAATGCCGCAAAATTTTAGGAATCCATTCAGTGCGAGTGGAGTTACAGAGGTTTGTCGCATGCTGCAATTTCATGCTCTCTTCTCTCGACACGACGAGAGCGCAGGAAGCTAAGCAGCAAGAAATGACACGGCCACAAAAAAAAAAAAAAACGCCAAGCACGATTTGCGACATTGAGTGCTTATTTTTTCTTCGAATGGACGGCTCTTTCAGTGTGATCGCGCGCGCATAAATGGATGGATGGATATGGCTGTACCATTTAGATCGTGCGGTGGCAAGCGCCACCAAGCCGTAATACCTAGTGAACCAGAAACTAGATCTATATTTTTTTCTTTAAATAGTGAGGTTAAGGATTCGTACTTTGCAGTGAAGGGTTTAATTTTCACTCATGCCTTGACTTTAGCCACCAATCAGATAACCTCCTTCAAGTCAATTCTACCCGCTTAAAAACTATTTTGCCCTCCCTGTCCCTAAACCCCAGTGCTTTGAAAAACTCTGCGCCATCTTCCTGATTATCATAGGGTGAAGCCTTTTACAAAACATTATCAACTGTTCGGCAGTTTCTTCTTCTCCACACGCACTGCATACCGTGTCTACCCCTTCGTATTTGGCCCGATATGTCTTGGTTCGCAATACTCCCGTCCTGGCCTCAAACAGTAGAGAACTACCCCGAGTATTATCATAGATCCGTTCCTTGGCAATTTCCCGCTTAAAAGTTCGATAGATCTCTAGTGTGGACTTCTTAATCATGCCGATTCTCCACATATCGGGCTCAGCTTCCTTCACCTTCTTCTTAACCGATATTTTTTTTTGGTTTGGCCCTCTGCTGTTTTCTAAGTATTTACCAGTCAATTTTCTGGTTCGCTTCCTCCATTTTGTATCGACATTCTTCATGTACAAGTAGCTGAATACCTACCTAGCCCAACGCTCCTCCCCCATTTTTCTCAGTCGCATCTCAAACTTTATATTGCTGCTAGCTTCCCTGCCCTCAAATGATGTCCATCTTATATCACATTGTACTCCCTGATTTGGTTTATTCCCGTGAGCTCCTAAGGCAAGCCTACCTTTTCAACGTTGCTTAATTTCTAATCTTGAAGGAACATCTGATCTCATGCACAAGACCGCATTGCCGAACGTCAGACCAGGGACCATGACCCCTTTCCATATTGCTCTCCCTTTAGAGATACCTTTATAGATCGCACCTTTATCGATATCCTTTAAAAGATTAGTGACTACATCTTCTATGCCTAGTGTGTCCAGTGTTCCCCAATATTCCTCTGCAACCACGCTATTGTACGCTCCCTTGATATCCAAAAATGCTAGCCACAGGGGCCTGTGTGCCTTTTCTGCTATTTCGATGCACTGCGTTAATGAGGACAGATTGTCTTCCAACCTCCTGTGTTTCCGAAACCTATTCTGCAGTTCCCTCAGCACCCCCTCATCATCTATCCATGCCTGGAGTCTTTCCTTTATAATCTGCATCGCCAGCCTGTAGACCACTGATGTCACTGTTATAGGACGGTAGTTGATTATGTAAGCTTTGTCCCCCTTTCCTTTATAGACCATGCTCATCCTGCTAAGTTTCCATTCATCGGGAACTTCTCCATCGATTATTATTTTGTTCACTACCTCTCTCAAAGCCTGCTTGGACTTCGGACCTAATGTCTTTATCAGCATAACTGGAATGCCATCTTTGCCTGTTGATGTACTACTAGAAACCCTTTTCTCAGCCCTTTCCCACTCTCGTAGTTAAAATGGAGCCATTGCGCCATTTGATTCATCCTTGTCTATTGTGGTGCATAAAGCACTTCTTTGTTGAAATTTTTCAGTCACCCTTGTTCTTATATATTCAATAGCTTCGTCCCCTTCTAGCCTAGCACATTGAGCTGTAGTTATACACCTCTGCTCTAGGCTCATCTCATTTCTTAGGCAGTTTAGATGGTTCCGAAAATTTGCAGATGCTTTTCGACCTTTTTTATGTACTTCTGCCACCCACTGAGCTCCCTTTCTTCTAATCTTTCTATGGATCAGAAAGGATGCACCCCTTCTACCGCTTAGAAAGATTTCCCATTTTCTTTCAACACCATCTGTTGGTTCACCCTGCTGCTTAGTATGTCTGTGTTCCCTGGAGGCTTTCTGATATTTTGCTATGGCTCTCTTAACTTCCTCATCTCACCAACTTTTGGGTTTGTGTCTTCTTTTACGGGGTGACTTGTCCCGTGCCTTAGCAAGCTCTAGCTCAAACAGTCAAATTATATTCGTGTATGTCCACACTGTTTTACTATCCTCTGTGATTACTTTCTCAATCTGTTTAGTGGCTATTTCAATTAGCCTTTCTGAAAAAAAAATTCCTGTTGTTGCTCATCTTGTCTCTTCCCCACTTTAATTGCTCTTCCAAAACTAAACTTGATACGTTTGTGATCACTACCCAGACTTCTGGAGCCACCTTCATCTATGTGCGTTACCCTGAGCTTATCGTACATCATATGTGACATCAGTGCGCAATCTATCGTCGACTGCAGCCTTCCTACCTCCCATGTTATTTGCCCTTCACACTTCTCGGTACTGTTGCAAATGATCAAATCAAGCCTTTAACACATATCCATGATGATTTTGACTGTCGGGTTGGTATACCCATCTATATCTTCTATGTGCGCGTTCATATCTCCTAGTATGACTATCTCGCACTCTCCTCCTAACTCCTGAATGTCATTTGATATACACTCTACCATTGCCTGGTTTTCCTCTCTGGCCTTTGCTCGCGTCCATAAGTACACGAAACCAAGGAGTGTCGTTTGCCCTGCCACTGTTCCTTTCAGCTATAAATGTTCCTTGCACTCCTGCTTGACCTTTTCCAGTCTGTACTATCATGAATGAATGCCCCAATACCACCCCCCTTTCTGCTGCCTTCTGTTCTATTACAATATTCCCACGCGTAGTCTGCATTGTTAGGAGGTTGCTCCATGTCCCTGAGATGTGTTTCTACAAAACTGTATACCATCGGCCTCTCCTCCCTTAGCTGTTCTTTTATCTCTTCGCACTTCAGCCTGTTCCTACCACCCTGCATGTTAATATACCCTATGTCTGAATTGGCTCGGCGCTCGTGACTACGTCTATTTCTGTTCCGGACTCTACGTATCTTAGATACTGGTGCTACTTTGGAATCGTATCTGTCCATATTACCTGTGAAAGGGTCTCCCTGGTTGTTTTCCTTGTTACTAGCTATCCAGCACCCCGAAGGACCCGCTTGGCCCCCAAAAAAGCTACTGCGCGTTCTGCAAGTCACCAACCCACCTCATGACCTAGCCGCCCATCGAAGTGAATCCTGTCTCGTTGAAAACCACCCCATCTATGCACCTCTCTGTTTATTTCAACCACCTCAAAGCCTTTCTCTCGACTCATCCACCATATTTCTTGGTTTGCGTTGACAACCTCTCTTTGCAGGTTGACATCACACACCGGTATCTCCGGTATAGTGCATATCACTACCTGTACCTGAGGAGAAGTTGCGCGCATGTCATCGACGCCTTTCGCCAGTGTGGTTGCTAGTCCTGCTGTATCTTCATTTAAGACATCGTTTAAACCGCCAGAAATTATCACGAGGTTTCGTCTATCAGCTGTAGTTTAGAGTTTTGCGCTCGCTTGCCTCATGACGGCTTCCAGCTTCTTGCGTCCTGGGAACGCCCCTACTGCAACCCTCTTGTCAACTCTTACTTTCTCTTTGATGGCTTCTGTTCATCGATTTAAATTCGAGTCCCCGGCGATTATCACATGCTGTGACTTTTCAGCCTGAGCGTCGTGCCCCTGGGAGTTACTTGCACTTGTGACGCCAACTGCTTTGTCCCCTCCCAGCCCCACCACTACTTCGCTGAAGCTGGGCCTTGCGACATTTGAACCGGCTGAACTTGTTTTTTCTGAACTCGCTTCTTGTTCTTTCTTCTCCACCGTTCTGGTTGCCGGTTCCCTACTGTTCTCTCCGTAGGCCACTCCTCTGTTCCCCTTGGTTAGTGCTTCCTCGGCGAACTTAAGCCTTTCTCCTGTAGCCCTCGTTTTCTCTTGCTCTGTCGCCAACGCTATCTCGAGCTCGGTGATTCTCATCAGCAGGTAGCTATGGGAAAGCATCATTTTCTCCATTTTTACCTCGACCCCACATTGCCTACACTTTGTGTCTGCCTCTTCTCCTTCCGCTTCTACACTTGGGTCCACTTTCAAAGCCACTCGAAGTCCTGAACACTTTACAGGCTTTTTAACCATGTCTTTCCGACACCAATTGTTCCTATGACTTGTCTCACTCGATAATTACAAAACTCAAGCCCTGCTCTACGAAAAAGAGAAAGTCTAAGCTCTCCTACAAAAAATTGCGTTTTCAATGCACGTGCACCTCCCCCGTGAGGAGGCAAAAAAAATCAAACACACACACACGCACAAACTAATAAATACCTGGTGACTGACCCCCGAAAAAGCCCTACAATACAATAAGTGCTACAGGTATTTTAACTGCTGCCTTATAATTATAAAGACAAGCTCAAAACATGCAATCAACTTATCTGCGCAATCTATCGGGAGCGCTCAAAAAACACGTCCATCCACCGTGACAGTCCGAACCGAACTGGACAAGTAGCGCGTAGACAAGGAAGCACGCATAGACAAGTAGCGGCCTCTTGCGGTGATCGCTGTAACGAGCAAGCGCGCCATGTTCAAACCAGCCAATGGCTGATAGATGGGTCAGCGACGTGTAAATTTTGGGCATATAACGTGATTTGTCGAAAGAAAAAAAGCAAATTTTAGGTGATTTCGATAACCTATTGTGAATTACAGGCCGCGAGCTGTGCTATATTATTTGGTTCGTGTGTTGCCGATCTACCGATCGGCCGCGTTTGCTACCGATCCCTACCGATCGGCCGCGTTTTCTGACCATGCTCAAAAAGAGTTGCAGGGCCTGTTTAATTAAACTGTAATACTGAAGCTCTTGTGAATCACCGCTGCTTTTGCGGCATTGCAAAGAAGCACATGTGGGCATGCGCCCCAGCAATTGGGCATGCCGTATTACCGAGTAAAGCGGTGCTATTCGTTTCTTTGTTTTTCCTAAATAATTGGCACATACGTTCTTTTGGGGATTGGCCAAGAATGCCACGTTAGGACTTATAAATGTTATTAAATGCGAAGCATTCGTTGGCGAACTTGAATGATTTTGAGCGTATCTATCTATCTATCTATCTATCTATCTATCTATCTATCTATCTATCTATCTATCTATCTATCTATCTATCTATCTATCTATCTATCTATCTATCTATCTATCTATCTATCTATCTATCTATCTATCTATTTATCTATCCGCTTAAATTTGGGTGCTCTCGTGGTCAGCCACTTAACTTAGCGTGAACCAAAATTAGCATGAGAAGGTAAGATGGATTTACAAATTTGACGTGCTGGTCAAGACACAAATAGGGTCACAATCCCGTCGCGTACGTCGTTAAACACGTCCCTTCAGACAGTGGCACATACCCACGGGCGGGTATGTGCCGCTGGTATGTGGGTATGTGCCACAGGTGATTGCCACTTAGTATCTACCCAGGAACGACGTGAACACACATGGGAAATTTTAACACGCGAGGGTCAAGAAATACCAGACATGGGTAGCCAATATCAAGGTCCCAGCTGGTATCGAACCCAAGAACTCTGCATGGTAATGGAGCATTTTACCACAGAGCTATGCCAGGTCTCGGAACTACTTTTCAAATAGACGCTTATCTTCGTGAAACGTCCATAGTGGTTGCAGGGCTGCCTACCAAATTTTATTAACATTACATACCCATTACTTTGATATAGCCTTCAGGTCGAGTTTGCGTGAATGGTAGTTGTTTGTTATGCGCTGAAGTTGAGTTATGTAGCAGTGTCCAGGGCCAGCATCTTCGCGATAATCAGCGCTCCATACCAGAATCTGGTGGTGCTAATACGCATTTTCCAGTTGGGTTCGTTGCGCAAGTGCAAACAACTGGTTATAAAAACGTCAGCAACTCTTTAACATATGTCTGAGCGTGCAACATTTGTGCATACATTTAGCGTCATTTCATGACGTGTCGCTCAATAAAAAAATCGCAACATGGTCACCTCACTCCACATGCTTAGCATAACGTCGATTCCAAGGTACGTTACATCTGCCAAAATTTTTAAGGAATGGTGGGTGAATAAAAATAAAGAAAGTACGTAATATTGCGAGTGCTAAAGGAAGGCATACCTCGACAAAGTGGAGTACGTGATACACGTGTAAAAGAGGGAGGTGAAAAAGGAAATGAAAAAATTATAGAAAGAACTAAACCGATGAAAAGAAAAAGAGAGTATACAGTAAAATTAATGCAAAAAAGATATAAATATTGGTGAAGACAGAAAGAAACGGACACGGAGAAAAGACAGAAAAAAGAGAAAAAAAAGCAGGGAGAGAGAAAATGGGGTAAAAAGATATAGCTAGTAAGACAAGTCGAAGTGAGATGAAATGAAGAAAAACAGGGATAAAAATCAATGAACAACTACTTCAAGGTCACTGGTTATCGAGTGACCTGTGACTATAAAGGGATCCAGCGAGTGTGCCGTCGATGTGGAGACAGCGGGCACTTCCGTATGAATTGCACAGCTCCGTTTTGTGGAAGGTGTGACGTTTACGGCCACGACGGGAAGGGCTGCTCGCTGCCGTGTCGCTGTTGTTGTGACCCGCATGCCACCGTCGCCTGCACCATCAGGCCGTCGTATTCAGAGGCGGCCTCCAAGAATTACCCGCCACTTCAATCAGGCAAGAGTAAGGATGTCGTATCATTGACGCCAGGCCAGGATATTTGCCCGGACGAAGTTGGGTGCATCACAATGCCACACCAGACGCCACACCAAACGCCCACAGCGTCCCCAGCCAGCCCCGACCAGGCAGCTCCTCAAGGTGCGGATGATCCATCTAGCGGCCCGTGACCAGTGGTGGTTCCCACAGAACCACAGGTCGAGCCCTCACCAGAGGAGGCGCCACTCGGCGAACGCGTCGCAGATGCTGACGTGATATCTGTTGCTCACCCCATGGCTGCCCAGTCGTTTGAAAGTCCTCCTATCATTGAAGAGACTTTGTCCCAAGTTGACGAGGTTTCCATCAACGAGGACACGAGCAGTACTAGGAGCGACACGGCCCTGCAGATAGACACCAACAGCACTCCAAGCGAGATCAGTCGGGACAGTTTTGACGAATTTGTGCCATCTTCACTCAAGAGCCTCGGCACCAAGCGCCACCGAATATCCAGCAGCGACTCGGAGGCCCCCAGCCGAGACAGAAGTCCCCTGCGGACTTCGATGCGGCCCCGGAAGGCCCGCGCTTCCGGTGGGTCGCCTGGTCGTAAGAAGTGATTCAGCTACTTGCGGGGCACCCGCTCCGGCGTCTGTCAGAACTGGGAGTCTAGTATCCCAATTTGTCTTTATTGTTTACGATGGCTACCAAATTGAATACTATTTCCTTCAACGCAAAAGGTTTTCGCAGTCCGGTAAAGCAGGCCGAGGTGATTAGTGTAGCCCGTGCTGCAAATTGTGATGTTTTATGCCTGCAGGAAACTAATTTCTGTTCACTATCCGACGTTAGGGCTTTTAAACAAAAGTTTAACCTAGATTGCTATTTTTTTTCGCTACAACTCGTTTTACGGGAGTAAGCATCATTATATTCAATCGGGCTTTATTGACAGGTCACCACGTTGTTTATGACGGCGTCGGTAGAATTATTGCTCTAGATTGTACCTCCTTTTCTTTTCGAATGAGGATACTATGTGGGTATGCGCCTGCACAAACCGGACAGTCTAATGATTTTTTTCGAAATTTGGATGTTTTTTAGATGCGGAAGCATCTTATACTCGCGCCTTGTAGTGCGCCGTCCGCGCCGTCCGCACCGCTTCTCGAACATTCGACAGCTGACGCGCGCGCATGCGCCGTCGCGCCGTCGCCCACTCTTCCACCATCTGTGCATCCCTTCCTCCTCTACACACCGCGCGCGCTTCACTCCTCCACCATCTGTGCACCCTTCCTCCTCTACACACCGCGTTCGACATCTACAATTCTCCTGATTCTCCAGTGGACGCGCATGTGGCGTCGCGCTTCGAGAACATTCAACAGCTGACAGTGCATGCGCCGTCGTGCTGTATATATACTCAAGGTCGGCGCTCGCTCGCTAAGTTGCCGCTCGTCGGTTGGTTTGTACGGCGCGTCGACGTCCAAGGTCACGGTGAAATGAATTCCAACGAATCCACAAACACAATGATCGACGTCCCTTCGACCAGCGCCGCCCTTTCGCATACGTGTGTACGTGTTCACTCATTTAACACCCCCTCCTACAACCACGTTAACCAATTTAGCCATCGACCCAAGTAAGTCGCAATTTAACACCCCATTTCACAACCACGTTAACCAATTTAGCCATCGACCCAAGTAAGTTGCACTTTAACACCCCGTTAACCAATTATATGGTCCGCATCCTCCTCAGTGTTCCCCCGAGGGAAGCTGCGGGCAATTTTTTCCTAGACGGTCGTCATGTAATTCTAATTGGAGATTTTAACTGTGTGCTAAATACGCGATGCGATGTACAAGGTCCTGGCTGGGGTCGGTCTGCTTGGAAGTCACGTGAGCTGCGACGCCTTGTCTAGCATTTTTCATTGCTGGATGCGCATAATGTCATACACGGGAATACTTTTGTTTGGACATGGTGCCGCGGACACTCCTCCAGCAGACTCGACCGGGCTTATATTCCGCATGCTTTAGAGAAGTTTGTTTTCAACTTACGTGTTCCGCCCATCTCGCCTTCGCCTGTGCACATCTCTGACCATCGTCCGATTCTATTAGACTTAAAAATTCCATTTTCTTTTTCGGAGAAACCATGGCGTCTTGATGTTCGCGTCCTCCAGGACGCGCGCTCTTGCTCAAATTTGTCCCGCGCAATACGCGTGTCACTTGCTGCGTCTGATTTATGTGATTGGGATGCGCTTAAAACGCAGTGGCACCTGCACTGATCAGTTGAAGGGTGTTTGTTCCCTTCGTCGTCGCGTTTCTGAGGAGCTGGCCGATAGTGCAGCGAAGTTACGCATCATATTGCGCGCTGAAACGCCGTCTCCCTTGATGCGAGCTTGGCAACATGAATTACGTGAACGCTTCCAGCGTTTGATTGCCACCTCGTTTCTGGCAGCGGCTGCATGGCGTTGTAGGCACAACCCTTGTGCCCACCCCGAGGTGCTACGCTATGCGAGGCAATCGTGTTTTGGGCAGCCACAATCACCTGTTTTTACGACCATGCAGACACCACCTACACAGCCGCTTCCTAAGCGTGATCGATCTCTCTTTCTGGCGCATTTTGAAGAGATGTCATGTTCGGCCATGTGGACAAACTGTGATATAATACTGCCCATGCTTAGAGGTTTGCCTCGCGTTCCTCGACAAGCTGCTGATTCTCTGCACGTCCCTCCATCAGTTTAAGAGGTAAAGGCAGCACTACAATCAATGAAATGGGGGACAGCCCCTGGGCCAGGCGGTTTTCCAGTTGAGTTTTACTTATCATTTTGGAATGAGCTTGGTACTGCATTAACCGCGGTTATCCGGCGATGTTTCGAGGATGGTGTCTTTCATCAAGTTTTTGAGATGGACGCATTGTGCTCATTTCAAAAGGTGATGATTCTTCTGTTAATCCTGAAGATTGGAGACCCATCACGCTTCCTAACGTTGACTATAAGATATTCGCGACGGTGATCGTTCAACGTTTGAAGGCTCTGTTGAACACCCTGGTGGGTCATCACCAGGCTTCATCTATGCGGGGCGGGAAATACACAGTTTGTCCTTTACCACCCGAGATATCATAGCCTATGCTCTGTCGCGATCTGTGCGTGGTCTCCTTGTGTCATTAGACCAAGAGAAAGCATTTGAGCGACTAGAGCACACGTATATCTTTAAAGTGCTCACAGCCCTTGTTTTTCCTGGTACTTTTGTTGAATTAATTAGACATACATACTCTGGTATAAAAAGCACACTAGTTCTAGATGGTTGGGAGAGTGCTGCCTTTTATATTACACGTGGCGTCCGTCAAGGATGCCCCTTGTCTCCTGCTCTATTTGTCCTCAGCCTTGAGCCATTTTTGTGTGCTCTTGAAGCAGATTCGCATGTCCGGGGTCTTGCGCTTCCCGGCAGCAGTACCGTAAAAGTCACAGTTTTTGCTGACGACATAACCCTGTACCTTTCAGATGAAGATAGTCTTTCTCATAGCCTGCGTTTATTCTTCCAGTATGGGGACATTTCAGGTGCCACGCTAAACCTATCTAAATCCCGGTATTTGCTCATCGGCTATCCCAACTCTACACTTAGGTCTACATATCTTCTTCAGTCGGCTGCGTCTCTTCGCATTTTAGGAATTCTATACAACCACTACGGCGTTTGTAACTCCGTTTGGTCAAACGTCCTCGATGAAGTAAAACAAGAACTTGAGAACGCCCGGGAATTCGACTTCCCGCTTCTTGAGCGGAGGCACCTTGCGCCACCTTGCGCATAATGTGTTCTGCGGTCACATTTGGTACCTTTCTCACGTGGAACAACCGCCTTTACGCATCGTGAGGTCATAGCAGTCTGCCTTGTGTTCCTTGTTTTGGTCTGGTGGCACTGAGTTGGTTTCTCGTGTGGCGTAACGACAGCAGCGTTCCCAGGGAGGTTTTGCTTTCCCTTCGGTATCAATAGGCTGCTGGCTATTGGCCCTGCGCTTCTTGTGGCGCCTCGTACAAGGAGAAAAATCCCCCGCGCGAACTCAGGCTTATTATTTTCTAGGCACTCACCATCGGTATTTATTGCCTAATGTGCGCTTTAATCGGGGCCCACAATCATTAGTACTTCCTTCGTTTTATGCAACAGCTGTCGTGCTTTTTCGTCATATCCAGTCGACTTGCCCTGATTTAGATGTGTTAGACAATTCTATCGTTGACACAACAGCCGCGTTGTTGCTCCCGTTAGTTCCTCCGGCACGCGCACCCGCTATAGTTGTGTGTCTTGGAGCACGCTGACGGCATCATTTCTACCTGGCCACCTCCGGGACTTCATGTGGCGGCTTGGGTGGGGCGTTCTTCCTACCCTTGACCGCCAAGAAAGGAGGAGAATGGTCCTGTAATCAACATGCCCGAACTGCTCCCTACGGGAAACAAATCAGCATGTGTTAAGGCAATGTGTCGTTGCTCGTGTTTTCTGGAGGGCTGTGCATACAGGATTTCGTGGCCTCGGAGTGAACCGCTTTGTTTCTTCTGGACGTTGTTCTCGAGGCCGCTTTGTCTGCCTTCTTATTGTTGCTGGTGCCTACTGTCTTTGGCGTAACCGTTGTGAAGCTCTTGCAGCAGGTCGTCGCTGCCATGCTCTCTTCCCGATTTTGGAGCGACTGTACAAAGAAATACTATCCGTGTTGTCGGAGGAACTCTTCTTTCTGGGTGAGGAGGAATTCCTTCGACTCTGGTCCTGCCGTTTTGTGTTCGTCTGTGAGAGACGTGTAAGGCTTGTTTTCAGGCCTGCCTTGAATTGGTAGGTTAATCTTTGTTTAGTACTTATACAAATACCTTGTAAATACTATGCAAATATCTGACATATAGATCTCTACATTTAATTTGTGTGTTCTTCGTTTACCATGTATTGTTCATATGTAGACATTGTTTTTGTAACAATTCCTATGTAGTTGGGTAAGTTGTGTATGTTGTGTTCCGTTTACATATGTACACATATCTTTTTGTAACAACTTTTGGTGTGTCTGGGGATGTTGTGTTCTGTCGCAATGTTCTGTTGGATTGTAATTGATGTTCACTGTCTGTGAGAATAAATTTCTCTAAACAGAAATAAGGATAACAAAAAGAAAAAAGATACACAGGCAAAAGAGCAGAAATGGAAAGAGGAAAATAAAAAACAGATATAAAAAATGCAAGAAAACGAGAAGAAAGCAAGAAAAAAATTGGCAGCATATGCACAGAGTGAATGATGGAGAGGGGGGCGAAGCATTCATCCGTCTATTCGTTCTTGCTTGCATCCGTTTATCCGTCCGTCTGTGTGACAGTCCATGCGTCCATCCGCCCGTCCGTGGATGCGTCTGTTCGTGCGTCCATCTCTGTGTTCGTCCATGCATTTGCCTTTGCGTCCGTTCATGCGTCTATCCATGCATCTGTCTGTGTGTCCGTTCGTCCATCTATTCAACACTCCAAGTACCACCATCTCGCATCTTTTCATCATATATTCCTCATATAGAAGCACCGCCATCCAGCGGACATTGCAAGGACTAAATGAGAGGTGGCACACGCACACATTCTTATGGCTTGCGCTTCGGGTCTACTTCCCACTTTCAACCCCCTCGAGTTCATAGTAAATACTAGTTCAGTGTATTCATGGCACTGCTGCCTAACGCTCGCTAAAAATTTCTAAAACTAAGGAGGTTACACCCAGCGAGTATAACGTAGCAACCCTTTCTTGTCAGATAGTGCTCAATGTGCATGCCAATGATTGCTAAAGGGGATCACAGCCTGCGCGTTAACTAAAAGCCAAATGCTTCTGTCTCTCATTCCCCATTAGCAGCCATTGACATGTACATTGAGCACTATCTTTTATTGTTCAACAACCCCCAGAAGAAATCTCTCACAGTCATAACCTTGGAGGCCAAATGTTATGCTCATTACACACTACAACGGCTACGAGGAACGAACGTGTGCCGCTATAAAAAGCTTCGCCTCTAAAAAATAAAAAAAACTCACACTTTTGCTGCAAAGGCAAATAAATGAATGCGACAGCAACAAAATCAAAGGTCACGCGCAGAATGCCAAGCAGATGAAACAGATGAAACGTACTCACAGGTAAAAATGATGTGTAGAAAATTTGTTACTTCACTGTGTCTGACAAACGCGCTCTTTTTGCAAACGGACACTGTGCACCGATTGCTGGGACATTTGTGCGCCCGGTAACTACAACGGAATTGTTCCGCTGAAAGCTCAAGAACGGCCAAGAGAAAAGATGCTCTCGACTGTGAGATAAGGGGGTGCGAATGTGCATTCAGACCTTTACGACCACCCACTCCTCTCCGCAAGATAAAGTATGCGTGGGAGATGAGAGCACGTGCCACCACGTGCCACCACGTGCCACTGCGCACTCATTGTATCATTTCGCTGTTAATGCTGAAAAAACGATAGTTCCCCTCCGAGATGCCCATCACCAGCAGTAAGTGGTATATATAAATGGCTCCTCATTTGACCATTCAAGGACTTGCTTCTTCGAAGCTCAGTGGTAAACGCCTCGCACTCCCGCACTTAAAAGTCCCACGGTTGATTCCGCGCGCCAGATTCTTTTTCTGGATAATTTTTCTTTCTTGCGTTCTCATATATATATATATATATATATATATTGTCACAGGTAATGGGTATGAGTCATAACTATAGCATGAAATCGCGTGGAGGTAGAGAAAGAAGAAAACATTGCTTCCTGGTCTGGGAGCGAGCAAGACGTTGATTCGTGGCTGTTATTTTGTTTATGGCACTGGTGGAGGTGCTGGGTAATTGCGCCTCGGCTCCAGATTTTCAGCCGACACATCCAACTACTTAGAGACAGCTACAGCTCCCACGGCAAGAAGCAGTCGCCGCCTGCGAGGACTATCTCCCCAATACGGTTCTCTCTCTCAAGACGAGGTGGCAACCTCGACTACCAACCAGGCGAGTCAGACTAACGACGCCTGTTCTTTTCTCTCGCATGTTTTGCATGCGCTTCAAACACCACGCTCATTCTATAGAGACATTCATGAGGATGTTGATGACTGGCTTGATCACTTCGATCGAGTTGCCAACATCAACGAATGGGATGAAGCTCGCAAGCTGTGGAGAGTTTACTTTGCGTTAGAAGACTCTGCCAAAACGCGATATGAGAATCACGAGGGTTCCTTTGCGACGTGGCAAGAGTTCAGCCGACAGTTTCGCGATGCATACCGCAGCGCTGAAAGGAAAGAGAGAGCGGAGCAGGCCATCTCGTCTCGGAACCGACGACCTAACGAGAGAGTTTCAATGTTTGTCGAGGACATGCTTCGACTCTTCAAGCGTGCCGACCCTGCAATGTCGGAGGAAAAGAAGGTGCGGCATTCAATGCGTGGTGTAAAAGAACAGCTCTTCGCTAGACTCGTGCGCAATCTACCGACAACTGTGGCTGAGTTCATGAATGAGGCAACCACAATAGAGCGTACTCTCCAGCATTGGTAGTCACAGTATGAAAATCACGACGTCATCACTGCTGCATGCTCTATCGGGGCTGACAGCGAGAGGCATGCCCTCGCAGACTTCATAAGAAGTGTCGTGCGGGACTAGTTTCGGACTTGAAGCAGCGGCACCACAACCAACCGTAAATGCTCTCGCAGACCTAATCCGAAATGACATCTGACAGGTGGTCACCCCACTCGCGCCAACAAGGCCTTAGGCCCCTGGGCTGTTTTATGCGGCGGCCCTGCAATCTCCGGCACCACATGTTCCTGATGCCACTATGCGGACAATGGATCAGGTTAGCCATCGATTCCAGGGCACCTCTTCGACTCCGCCATCCTCCTCAAGGTTCCCAAGTGCACCCACTTATCTGTCTGGATCGCGAGAGAACGCCACAAAGGCCAGCGTGTGGCGTACGTCAGATTACCATCCACTCTGCTACCACTGTGGTGAAGCGGGTCACGTCTAGTGCAATTGTAAGTACCGCCAACTTGGTCTCCGTGGCTTTCACTCTGATGCTCGGTGCCTGCGTTACGGTGAGCGTCCTTCCGACATCGAAGCGTACGTTACGGGCCAGCAAGCTCCTCGCCTTGGTCAACGCCCCCAATCACGATCACCATCACATCGCCACACCACGTCACCTAGTATTCCCTTGTCATCTTATGCTCCTTTCAGAAGCTGGTCACCGAGTCCCCACAGGGGAAACTAGAAACCGCGGCTCCGGGGGGTGAAGCCGTGTCCCAACAAACTGTCAAGAGCCTCTCTCGACGCTAAGACCCGACAAAGACCGTTCTGAATTTTCAGTCGTTCCCGAAGGTCATAAGACTGTTTCCGCCGACATCACCGTACACGTCGATAATCACGTCGTCACTGGCCTCGTCAACACTGGCGCCGATTATTCAGTTATGAGCAGCACCCTGGCATCCCAACTGAGGAAGGTAACTACCCCTTGGCAAGGACCCCCGTTGCGCATGGCAGGGGGCAACCTCGTCACGCCGACTTGAATGTGCACAGCCCGTGTTCTAGCCCATGCTTCGACGTTCACGGGGTCTTTCCTCGTGTTGCCTGTGTGCTCCCGTCCACTCATTCTGGGACTAGACTTTCTTCGCGAACACGGCGCAAATATTGACCTACGAGACTTGCAGGTGTCGTTCGAGGACCCTTTTCATTCTGAACCTGGAAACACCTACTTATCGAAGGCTGCCCTACGTGTATCATCCGAATCTGTTACTCTGCCTCCCCACAGCAGCCCCTTTATCAGCGTTGAATCTGACCAAGACGTCCCCGATGATGTAATCACGGAAGGAAATTGGTCCCTACTATTTGCATAACTAATATGCGTGGGCATGGAATGGCAGCAGCGACGATGGTCGCTAAAAACCCTTCTTGCTTTTTTGTTCAGTTGGCTGCACTTCTCCACACGTGCCGTTATGCCTGCGCCGTGACTTCGGCGCACCCAAATGCTGCTGAAGAACGCCCGGTCCTGGAGATAACAACGATCCATTCTGCGCCATGTGACCTGCCTCCATACGTGTCTCCACAAGGGGACGCTGCCCAAGCCGCCAGAGGGACATCGACCGCATCCAGCATGGCCTACTTAAGCCGCCTTCTGACTTCACCTCATTTCAGTGGGCATGGAATGGCAGCAGCGACGATGGTCGCTAAAAACCCTTTTTGCTTTTTTGTTCAGTTGGCTGCACTTCTCCACACGTGCCGTTATGCCTGCGCCGTGACTTCGGCGCACCCAAATGCTGCTGAAGAACGCCCGGTCCTGGAGATAACAACGATCCATTCTGCGCCATGTGACCAGCCTCCATACGTGTCTCCGCAAGGGGACGCTGCCCAAGCCGCCAGAGGGACATCGACCGCATCCAGCATGGCCTACTTAAGCCGCCTTCTGACTTCGCCTCATTTCAGTGGGCATGGAATCCCAGCAGCGACGATGGTCGCTAAAAACCCTTATTGCTTTTTTGTTCAGTTGGCTGCACTTCTCCACACGTGCCGTTATGCCTGCGCCGTGACTTCGGCGCACCCAAATGCTGCTGAAGAACGCCCGGTCCTGGAGATAACAAGGATCCATTCTGCGCCATGTGACCTGCCTCCATACGTGTCTCCGCAAGGGGACGCTGCCCAAGCCGCCAGAGGGACATCGACCGCATCCAGCATGGCCTACTTAAGCCGCCTTCCGACTTCGCCTCATTTCAGTGGGCATGGAATGGCAGCAGCGACGATGGTCGCTAAAAACCCTTTTTGCTTTTTTGTTCAGGTTGGTACTGTACCCTCGCTCTATTCGGAAAGATCCGATAATATCTGCCTGCTGCTATTCCCGTGCCCACATGTTTTAGTGTCTGAGTTTTATGACATTGTGTATGTTGTTAAACTTGTTGTACTAGGAGGCGACGTTGAGCTTAACCCTGGTCCCCCAAAACTGGACCCTGCAGCTGAAACTAGCCAAGTCTTGTCTGCAAATAACCGTTTTACTAAGCACCTAGACGAGCGGCACGACCAGCTCTTGGAATCTATCAATGAGGTAAAAGAAAACAAACGAATTCTTGACACCAAGGTATCTGACTTAACAATGCGTCTTGCCGCTGTTGAAGAAAAAGTAAGTTCCTTTGACGCACTACATGATGAAGCGAATTTGGACGCGATGATTACGTCAGCTGTACGTAATGAAAGCGCCACACTACAATCTCGGCTAGATGATTTCGAAGACAGGGCACGACGAGAAAATTTGGTATTCTATGGAATATCTGAATGTGCGGAATAGACGTGGGCTGAAGCAGAAGATAAAATTAAGGGAATTCTTTCTGACAAGTTCAAAATACAATTGTCCGATGAAGCGATTAATCGTGCGTACAGATTAGGAGTGTTTGTCGAAAATAAGTGCCGGCCAATTATCGTTCAATTTGCGTCTTTTGAAACGAAAGAATCAATTTTTTCACAAAAGTCCAAGCTACGCGGTACAAACATTTCAGTTGCTCAGGAATTTTGTAAGGCAACGCGCACCGTACGTAAAAAGTTACTGGATTTCGCGAAGGCCACCAGTCACCCATTTTCTCTGAAGTACAACAAAGTTGTAATCGACAAAAAGAGCTATGTGTATTGCAGCATTACCGATCGTGTTGTTGAAACTGGACTAAAGGATGGGCGCTTTCAAAACTGCCGAAATAATCATATTAGTCTGGGCCAAGCCGAATCGTGTTCCCCAAACAAAAGTGAAGGTCAGTCTTCAACGTAGCTAGATGTGCGCACACAAGCTGATGCTATTGAGCGGGAAATTTCCTTTCTCTTTTGTAATGTAAGGAGCGTAATGAACAAGCGTGACGAATTATTATCCCTTGTTCATGCGTGCCTGGCAGATGTAATCATACTGACGGAAACTTGGTTGTCAGCGAAAATTGATAGCAGGAAAGTTTTGCATGATGCAAAAAACTACGTTCTTTATCGGTACGACCGGGGTAGCCGTTCTGGCGGAGGTGTCTTAATTGCGGTATCAAATGAATTTGTGTCTTTCAAAGTTGATGTCGCTTCTGAACTAGAATTAGTTTGTGTGTGCATTTGCCTGCACCACAAAGACTACATTCTTTGTGCCTGCTATCGGCCTCCAAATTCTTCTTCAGGCTTTTCCGAGATATTTCACGATGTTTTAAATAAGATACATATTAGATTTTCTGCCGCAGTGTTCTGTGTTCTGGGAGACTTCAATCTGCCCGATATTTCTTGGTGTTTATCCCAACGAAGTGCTAGCTCCAGCTCGTCTGAAAGCGCATCTTTTGTCAGTGTGTGCTCAGATTTCAATCTAATACAACTTGTCAAATACCCGACTCGTGTTACTACTACCAGCTCAACTATTCTAGACTTAGTTCTCACAACTCACCTAGATCTTGTTACATCCCTTTCTGTGATACCTGGTCTCAGTGACCATTCAGCAATCCACATTACTATTCCCAACAAGAATCCCAGACGACAGAAAACCTCCAAAACAGTCAGAGACTACAAACGTGCAGACTATGCTGCAATAAATAGGGAGCTTGAAATATTCACCGAAGAACTGTTTCAAATTTTTGATCAGCGTTCTGTAGACGAAAACTGGCATCGGTTAAAATCCAAGGTGTCTGAGACTGCTATGTACCACTGCGTAGAATAACGAATACTGTTCAATCCCCGTGGTTCACACCGACCCTAAAGTTACTACGCAATAAAAAGCAGCGCCTTTTTCGGAAAGCCAAATGCTCGAGGTCAACTGACCGATGGGCTGCGTACAATGAATCAGCCGATGAATATGCGCACGCGCTTGCTGTGGCTAAGCGTTCCTTCTTTGAAGTTACTCTCCCCTCTATGCTTAGAACTAATCCCCGTAGATTTTGGCTAACCATCAACGGAAAAAGTGAAAAGAAAATTGAACTGATGTCTGAAGACGACTGTATGATCCCAAGTGAAATGTGCTGCGAAGTCTTAAATACGGTATTTTCGTCGGTATTTGTAACCTGTACGCCATGCTGTTCGTCCCCTTTCCCTGCCTGCAATTATTTACCCATGGATCTATTAATCATAGACTGGGTGGGTGTTGCCAAATTGATAAGTAATCTGAAACCTTCCTCCGCCGGAGATGATTATTAACCCCAAATTCTTACAAAATACTGAAATGTTATCCGCTATAATTCTATCTAAGATTTTTTCACAGTCTCTGAAAACTTCTGCAATACCGCAGGATTGGAAGGTCGGGAAGGTGGTTTGCCCAAAACAGGTAATTCTCACAATCCCATCAATTACAGACCCATATCGCTCATCAGTGCACCATGTAAAATTGTTGAGCACATTATCTACAGCCATTTAGTCCGCTTTTTCGAAAACAATTCCTTTTTTAGCAAATTCCAACATGGTTTCAGAAAAAACTACTCCTGTGAAACTCAGTTACTTAGCCTCACTAACGACCTATTTTGCGCCGCTGACCGTTCTTCAGTTATCGACTGCGTATTTATCGACTTCGCGAAGGCATTCGATACCGTTTGTCATAAACTACTGCTTTCTAAATTAAACTCAATCAATCTAGATGTAAATATTCTTAAATGGTTGGAGTGTTTTTTAAGTAACCACACACAATACGTAGTTGCTAATGGCTTTATTTCCACGCACTGCTCTGTTACGTCTGGTGTGCCGCAAGGTTCTGTCTTAGGTCCTCTATTATTCTTAATTTATATTAATGACTTGCCGAATACACTATCATCAGCTATTAGACTCTTCGCGGACGACTGGGTAATTTACAGAGAAATTTCGGATTCCGCCGACCAAAGTGCGCTGCAATCTGACCTTAATAAGATTTCTACCTGGTGCGATACATGGTTAATGAAATTGAACACAAATAAGTGCAAAGTAATGTGAGTAACCTGTCAAAAACATAATACTACAGCGTGCACTTACATACTCAACCACGACCCCCTAACCAAAGTGTCATGTTACGAATATCTTGGCGTGTACATCTCGGATAACCTTTCTTGGCAAACACACATCGATCATATCACAAGCGACGCTAACCGCATGCTCGGTTTTTTACGACAAAATTTTGCTCTTGCTTCAGCAGATATAAAACTCGTTTTATACAAAACTTTAGTTCGGCCAAAGCTGGAGTATGCGTCGTCGATCTGGGACCCGCATATCAACTCGTTACTTCATGATATCGAAGCTATCCAGAATCGTTCCGCACGCTTCATATTATCAAACTATTTTCGTACGGCTAGCGTCTCGTACTTGAAATCTTCCCTTAACCTACTTGATCTGTCTGTTCGCAGGAAAATATCACGACTTTGTCTTTTTCATAAAATTTACCACGCCAATTCAACACTCAAAGATTCGATGCTTTTTCCTCCCACTTATCATTCGACAAGAAACGACCATCAGTTCAAGGTTGGCGTACCCGGCAGCCGGACAAACTATTATTTCAACTCATTTATTCCTAGAACCAGCTCGGACTGGAACCACCTCCCCACCTGCATTGCTTCAATAATTAATCCAGCCAATTTCAAGGTGGCTATTAGTGGCCATATTACCTGAAATCTTTTTTTTCGCGAATTTCGCGGTTTTGTGTAAATCCTGCTCGGTTGTTCCCGTGTACGGCAAATGTTTTTTGCGCCATTTGATTTTTCCTTTCTGTTATTGTTTGTTTATTTTCCAGTTTATGCGGATATTTCAAATATGTTTTATATGTGTAACCACACTCCTGCTGCATTGTATACCTGTAGAGTGTTTACCCCCACTCTTCTCTGTAATGCCCTTGGGCCCTGAGAGTAAATAAATAAATAAATGCGTTGCCCGAGGTATTGTTCAGCCCAGGAGAAAGTAGGCTTGCCTATTAGTCACGAATTTCAGCGAGGAGTATCGCCATCTTACCAAACACATCGCGATTGCATACCTTGAGGATATTGCCGACGTCCCTGGTCCCTCAAATTATCTGCCCTTTCGTCGTGCGACCATTCCGCCGTGACATTCGCAAGCACTCTCGACGTAAAC
Source organism: Rhipicephalus microplus (assembly GCF_043290135.1). NCBI lineage: Eukaryota > Metazoa > Arthropoda > Arachnida > Ixodida > Ixodidae > Rhipicephalus > Rhipicephalus microplus. Next base: position 31,382,818 of record NW_027464587.1, read on the forward strand.
CAGGCTCTACCGTCCGCACAAAGGGAACGTCTTTTAAAGCTACTCGACTCATTTCGGGACTGCTTCGCTACGACTTCGAAAGTGAACCAAACACCACTTGCCAAGCTTCGTATCATTACATAGCCTACCGAGAGACCCATTCGACAGCACGCCTACAGAGTCTCGCAGAAAGAACAAGACGTTATACGTTAACAGGTCTAGCAGATACTCAAGGACGATGTCATCCAGCCATCGACCAGTGCCTGGGCGTCCCCTGTTGTTTTATCAAAGAAAAAAAGGTGGTACCCTGAGATTTTGCGTCGACTACCAAAAGTTGAATAAGATCACGAAGAAAGACGTGTATCTTTTACCACGAATAGATGACTCGTTGGACCGCATTCGCAACACTCGTTACTTTTCTTCTATGGATCTACGCAGTGGCTATTGGCAAATTTCATTGGATGAGCGCGACCGCGAAAAAACCGCCTTCATTACTCCTGACAGACTCTACGCGTTCAAGGTCATTCCCTTCGGCTTATGCTCGACGCCAGCTACTTTTCAAAGAATGATACACACGGTTCTTTCTGGGTTATAACGACAATCGTGTTTTGTCTACCTTGACGATGTGTTCGTCTTCTCGGATACGTTTGAGCAGCACGTCCAGTGCTTACAGGCAGTTCTTCAGGCAATTCAAACAGCTGGACTTTCTCTCAAACCTGATAAATGCCACTTTGCTTTCGAGGAACTGAAGTTTCTTGGTCACGTTGTCAGCCACGCCGGAATACACCCACACCCAGAGAAAACGAAAGCTGTTGCCGCATTTCTTGCCCCAACGAACAAGCGCGATCTCCGCCGATTTCTGGGACTGTGCGCATATTACAGACGCTTCATCAAAGGTTTTTCTAAAATCACTGAACCGCTACTTGAACTTACAAAAGACGGCATACCATTTGTTTGGGATCAGGATCAGCATCACGCCTTTGACACGCTACGAAAGCATCTCCAAGCCCCACCTGTACTCGATCACTTTGACGACAACGCTGCCACAGAGCTACACACGGACGCCAACAACGTTGGACTTGGAGCTGTATTGGTTCAATGGCAAAATGGCCTAGAGCGCGTGATTGCCTATGCTAGTCGAACGCTATCATTCGCGGAGAAAAACTACTCTGCAACAGAAAAAGAATACTTGGCGTTCTTCGGGCTATAAAAATTTTTGGCCTCATTTGTATGGTCGACCATTCAGGGTAGTTAGCGACCACCATTCTTTATGCTGACTTGCCAACCTCAAAGATCCTTCCGGTCGTCTAACACGGTGGAGCCTTCGGCTGCAAGAATTCGACGTTACAGTCATTCACAAGTCAGGACGCAAACACACCGATGCTGAGTGTCTCTCGCGTTCACCAACAGGAATTACGAACGTGGATGTTGAAGAGGACGATACTCCTCTCCAGTGTATCAGCAACCGACGCGGCTAAACAACAACGCGACGACATGGTGCTTAGCCCGCTGATTCAATACCTCAAAGGCCGGAAAAGCAACCTTCCTCGAAACTTCGCACGTTCGCTGGCCTCGTTCTGCATCAGGGATGGAGTCCTCCATAAGAAAACTTTCGACCATACTCAGGCTACTTACCTACTGGTTGCGCCAACCTCGCCTCGGGACGATATTTTACATGCTTGTCACGACGATCCTTCATCCGGACACCTTGGCTGCATGCGCACCTTGGAAAAAATTCGCAGCTCACACTACTGGCCACGCCTCGTGAAGACAGTCAAGCAGTACGTCAGAACATGCCACGACTGCCAACGCCGTAAGACTCCACCTGTCCAACCAGCAGGACTACTACAGCCTATCACCACGCCGAAAACACCATTCCATGAAATTGTTATTGACTTGCTCGGATTGTTTTCCACGTCTTCGTCTGGAAAACGGTGGATTGTGGTTGCCACCGATTATTTAATGCGTTACAGCGAAACAAAGGCCCCAGCCAAAGCTACCGCAGCCGAAATTGTCCAGTTTTTTGTCACCAGCATCGTACTTAATCACGGAGCGCCAGCTGTGATAATTACTGATTGTGGGACAGCTTTCACCACAGAGATGCTTCAAGAAATGCTGAGACTAAGTGGTACAGAACATCGGAAAACCACGGGTTATCACCTCCAAACAAACAGACTTACTTAACGGCTAAACAAAGCCATTGCAGATGTGCTGTCAATGTATGTGGCCGATGATTACAAGAACTGGGATGATATACTCTTATACGCAACTTTCGCTTACAATACAGCAGTCCAAGAGAGTACAGGTTTCACCCCATTTCGCTTAGTTCATGGTCGAAAGGTCACTACAATTCTCGATGCGATGCTCCTGCCCAACAACCTGGGCATGTTCAACGCGGATGCTGCCTTGTTCGCTCAACGCGCCGAGGAGGCCCATTAACGCGCCCGATCTCGTATTCAGGCTCGCCAAACTGCCGACGCAAGCGGCTACAACCTTACACACCGAGAGGTTGCTTTCCAACAAGGCGATGAAGTTTGGGTGTGGACCCCCATCCGCCAGCGTGGTCACTCTGAAAAGTTGCTGCGGCGCTACTTCGGCCCGTACAAAGTCTGACGCCGACTCAGTGACGTTACATACGAAGTTCTCCCTGAGGGCACCTCAAGACATTCCCGTCGGTTTCCACAAAGTGATGTGGTGGATGTGTCAAGGCTCAAGCCATATTCCTCGCGTCAGCAATCGAACGTGGACTGACTTACCATGCAATGACTATTTTTTTGCCACTTTTGTTCCTTTTTGTGCGTCTTGTGTCGTAACTCCCCTATTTATTGAGTACTCCTATGACACCAGGCCATTTTTTTGTCTTACGACGCACTTGTTAGGTTCCATGGTAGTGTCGTTTTTTTTCTCATATTTTTCAACGCTCATACCAGCATAGAGACGATTCTTTTCAAGGAGACGGAATAATGTCACAGGTAATGGGTATGAGCTATAACTGTAGCGTGAAATTGCTTGCAGGTAGGGAAAGAAGAAAACATTGCTTCCTGGTCTGAGGCCGAGCAAGATGTCGATTCGTGGCTGTCTGTTATTTCGTTCGTGGCAATATACATACATATATATATATATATATATATATATATATATATATATATATATATATTGCAAGGGAGTTTAATAGCAACGGGTAGTAGGCAGGCAGCCAGTGCGGACAGAAATGCTCGAGCAGTCCAGCGTCTACAGCTCGTGCACACACTCGCGCTTCGCACTCCGAGAGAGATGGTCCCACTAGTCAGTGCCTTGCGAATTCCCCACTACAATACCCCGGCGACGAAGGCGAGCCATCCTGGCGACTCAAGGTGACGAGAGAACAGGAGGGTCGTAGCAGGACTTGAGGCGACTGACGTGGACTGTCTCACGACCAAGGCGGCGCTTGTCCGTGGATGGCTTGAGCAGTTCAATCACATAGGTCACAGAAGAAGGGTGCTGTATGACGCGGTAAGGGCCCGTATACTTCGGTGCAAACTTGGGAGTCAGTCCAGGCGAGTGGAAAGGCAGTCGGAGCCACACGAGAGAATCGACGGGGAAAGTCCTGAACAAGATCACGGTCGTGGCAATCTTTTTGGAGGGCTTGATTATCGGCTGTGAAGGACCGTGCAAGCTGACGACACTCTTCGGCATGTTCTGCCATTTCAGAAACTGGGCTGAACTCGGAGGCATCAGGATTGTATGGCAGAATTGTGTCGAGTGTGCTGCATGGGTCATGACCATATAAAAGAAAAAATAGAGAAAAGCCCGTTGTTGATTGAATAGCCGTAATGTAGGCATACGTCACGAAAGGAAGGACGACGTCCCAATTGGAGTGGTCGGAATCAATATACATAGCGAGCATGTCTCCGAAGGTTCTATTGAAACGTTCCGTTAGGCCGTTCGTCTGAGGGTGGTAGGCTGTTGATGTGCGGTGCACCGTACGGCATGAATGTAAGATCTGCTGCAGAGTTTCGGCCAAAAATACACGGCCCCTGTCACTCAGGAGCTCCCGTGGTGCACCATGACGAAGAACAAACCGATTCAAGATGAAAGTTGCAACGTCACGAGCACCAGCCGAAGGTAGCGCTGCCGTTTCGGCGTACCTTGTCAGATGGTCGGCAGCCACAATCACCCATCGATTACCACCAACAGAGCACGGTAGCGGGCCGTATAGGTCAATCCCAACACGATCAAATGGGCGTGCAGGACATGGTAAAGGCTGCAGTTGACTGGGTGAATGAGGGAATGTCTTGCGCTGCTGACACAGGGAACATGAGCGAATGTGTTGTACAAACGTGTACATACCCCGCCAGTAGTAACGTTGGCGGATCGGTTCATAAGTCTTTAGTGCAGCGGCCTGTGCGTGTTGCGGCTCAGCATGAAAATATTCGCAGATATCAGAGCGCATATGGCTGGGTATGGCTAGCAGCCATTTACGACCCACCACTTCATAGTTGCGACGGTATAACAGGTCATCTCGTATGGTGAAATGCGTTGCTTGGCGGCGAAGAGCACGCGGGTAACCGGAAGCTGATGCGTCAAAAAGCATATTCAAGAGCGAGACAATCCATGGGTCTTTCCGCTGTTCGGATGACATGTCTGTGACGCTGACGGCAGAGAAGGGAAGGTCAAGGGCTGATATTTCTGTATTATCAGATTTCACGGGTAATCGTGAAAGCGCATCCGCGTCAGAGTGCTTTCGCCCCGATCGGTAGACGACGCGTATGTCGAATTATTGGAGGCGTAGTGCCCAACGTCCGAGGCAACCAGAAGGATCTTTCAGTGAAGCCAACCAACAGAGTTCGTGATGGTCTGTTACCACGTCTAAAGTTTGGCCGTACAAATAGGGGCGAAACTTGTTTAATGCCCACGCAATCGCCAGACACTCTTTTTCCGTAACAGAATAGTTGGATTTCTGCCTTAGTGAGGGTGCGGCTGGCATAGGCGACCACACACTCCGTAAAACCTGGTTTGCGTTGCGCGAGTACTGCACCAAGGCTGACGCCACTTGCATCCGTGTGTACTTTGGTCGGCGCAGTAGGGTCGTAATGACGCAGTACGGGTGGTGAGGTAAGGAGTTGGCGCAGTGTTGTGAAGGACTCGCCACAGGCTTCTGTCCAATTCGAAAGATCTGCAGGGTCAGCAAGGTGTTTGGTGAGCGGAGCGATGATGAAAGCAAAGTTCCGGACGAACCGACGAAAATAGGAGCACAGGCCCACAAAGCTCCGTAGTTCTTTAACTGTAGTAGGCTTGGGAAATTCAGCAACAGCACGAAGCTTGTCATGGTCGGGAAGGATGCCGGCTTTCGAGACGACATGACCAAGCATGGCGAGTTGTTTAGCCCCGAAGTGACATTTCTTCAGGTTAAGCTGAAGCCTGGCGTTTGTAAGGCATTGTAGAATTTTGCGCAGACGAGTGAGATGCGAAGTGAAATCGGATGAAAAGACCACAACGTCATCAAGATTGCTCAAGCAGATGTTCCATTTGAGACCGCGTAAAATGCTGTCCATCATTCGCTCGAATGTGGCGGGCGCATTGCAGAGTCCGAATGGCATTACGGTGAGTTCATAGAGACCATCTGGTGTGACGAACGGCGTTTTTGGACGATCAGACACAGCCATTGGGACCTGCCAATAACCTGAGCAAAGGTCAAGCGAGAAAAAGAATTCTGCACCTTGGAGACAATCGAGAGCGTCGTCTATGTGGGGAAGAGGGTAAACATCTTTCCTCGTAATGTTGTTTAGGCGCCTGTAGTCTACGCAGAACCGGATCGAACCATCCTTTTTTTTTGACGAGTACAACTGGTGAAGACCAAGCATTACAAGAAGGCTTGATGACTCCACGCTGTAGCATGTCGTCTATTTGTTCTGAAATTACGCGATGCTCCACCGGAGACACACGATAGGGGCGCTGGCGCAAAGGAGTACTCTTTCCTGTGTCAATTGTGTGCACAACGGCGTTCGTTCTTCCTAGAACCACTTGGGGAAAGTCGAACGAACGCCTCAATTTGTGCAACAGGGTAACAAGCTGCTCTCGTTGAGCTGGGGCTAGATGGCAGTCAATAGAACGATGAAATGCATCGGACGACACACTGTTCAAGGCAAAGTGAGGAACCAACGCGTTCTGCTCCATAATCGGCTTGGTGTCGAAGAAATCGGCATGCACGATAGTACCTTCATCGATAACTGATTGTGGCCGAGCGTCTCGTTGCGGCGCAAACTGAGGGGGCACGAGTTCGGATTGGAAATAAATATTCTGGTAGTGTCTTGACAAAGCGCAAGAACGGCGAATGGCAGCGATGTGTGATGGCGGCTACCGAAGATGTGAGATGGCGTGAATAGGACGGTAGCGTCAGAAAGTGAAGTGCAGCAGGCAGGGACAAACAGGGCGCTGAAAGGAGGAAGGTCTATGTCCGTCGCGACGACAAGGTAGCCACACTAGATACGGCCGCATCAACAGAAGGGGCGTCACGAAGCGGTAACAACTCCACTTCGGCCCGAGCGCAGTCCACGAAGGCGTGATGACGTGATAGGAAATCCCATCCTAGGATGACATCGTGGGAACATGAAGCCAACACGTGAAATTCAATGATGTACAACACGTCTCGAATAACCACTTTTGCCGTGCATGTCGCGACGGGCTCAATTTGTTGGGCGCTGGCAGTGCTAAGAGAAACTACGGGAAAAAGCATCGTCACTTTGCGAAAAGAGTGGCAGAGTCTGACTAATCACAGATATCACGGCACCGGTATCGATGAGTGCAAGTGTTCGTACACCTTCGACGATTACATCGATAAGATTGGCGGGAGACAGGCGAGGACTGAAACGATTAGACGATGACGCAGCTCGTGCCTCCGGAGCTGCGGCAGTTAGTTTTTCGTCGGAATGGAGGTGGGTCGGCGATGCATAGGCGAGACGGAACGACGACTTGGTGAAGGGGAAGGTGAGCGGGAAGTAGAACGTCGAGAAGCGGAGGTTCGAGTGCCGGAACCTCCGCTTGCGCATCGCGTTCGTGAACTTGAGGTGGCACGTGAGTCGCGTGGCATGGAGGCCGAAACGAGTAGTCAGGGTATCTTGGTCTATTAGCTGCGAAGCGCCGACGACATAGACGCGACACGTGACCTGGAATTCCGCAAAAGTAACATATCGGCTGGTTGTCAGCTGTGCGCCAAGGATTTCCAGCGTGCTGCTTTGTAGCTGGAAACGGCTCGGTGGAAGGTCGTACAGGTCGTGGCGTATACAATGACAGACGAGGCGGAGGCATTGCCACGACGGCCGCATAAGTCAGTGGCGCGGCAACAGGTGTTGATGGAGAGGCAGGCGTAGGTAATAACAACGCCTCAGAGACCTGCTCCTGAATAGCCTGTCTGATTGTCGGCGTTAGACAGTTCGTTGGTGCTTCGGTGGTCGGCAGATACGAAAGACACGAAAGCTGTCGTGCGACCGCTTCACGTACATATACTTTTATCTGCTCCAGCAGGGTGCTGTCACCACCGACGGTCAGGGAAGCGAGAGAGTCGTCTGCTGTCGTTGACCTCCGAACTAATTCACATCGCTTGCTAATCTATTCCAAGTTCTGGCACAAGGTCACAAGTTCGGATACGGTACTTGAGCCCTTTGCCAGCAACATTTGAAAGGCATCATAGTCTATTCCTTTCAAGATATGCCTGATCTTGTCTTGTTCGGTCATCTCAGGGTTAAAGCGCCGGCATAAATCGATAACATCTTCAATGTAGCTAGTGAAGCTTTCGCCCAGCCTTTGCACTCGTCCGCGTAGGCGCTGTTCAGCACGCAGCTTGCGCACTGCGGGGCGATCGAACACAGCTGCAAGGGTGGTCTTGAAAGCGGCCCAAGTGGTAAATTCAGTACGGTGGTTTGTGAACCACAAGCTGGCGACGTCTTTGAGATAAAATGGGACGTACTCCGATTTCGAGGGGTCGTCCCACTTGTTGGCGGTGCTTACCTTTTCAAACAGCTGCAACCAGTCTTCCACATCTTGGTCCTCAGTGCCGCTGAAGAAGGGGGGATCCCGTTGGCGCAGGGTGGTAGGTACGATGACCAGTTGAGATTGAGCCGTGCTCTGCAGGAGCGTGCCTTGCTCGGTCGTCTGATCAGGCAATGCTGATGCAGTGGGCAGCTTCCGGCTTCGAAGTTCCAGGTTTGCGTACCCAGCACAATTCCACCACTTTGCAAGGGAGTTTAATAGCGTCGCCAGGTAGTAGGCAGGCAGCCAGTACGGACAGAAATGCTTGAGCTGTCCAGCGTCTACAGCTCGTGCACACACTCGCGCTTCGCCCTCCGAGAGAGATGTTCCCACTAGTCAGTGCCTTGCGAATTCCCCACTACAATATATATATATATATATATATATATATATATATATATTCAGCAGGAAGTTCAAGGGGTCTGGTACGTATAAAGAACACAAGCGAGTACACGTACGAAAGAGCAATACTTTTATGCCAACGTTTCAGCCGTGGCACGGCCTTCGTCAGGCACGGCCTTCCCTGACGAAGGCCGTGCCACGGCTGAAACGTTGGCATAAAAGTATTGCTCTTTCGTACGTGTACTCGCTTGTGTTCTTTATATATATATATATATATATATATACATATCGCAAGACCAGCAGCGGCAGCGTTACCACTCCCACCATCGCCAAGCTTCCTTTACTCCGGGTTCTCTTGTGCTATTGTGGACTCTGACTAGGCGCATTGGACTTTCTGAAAAACTGCTTTCCCGCTACTCGGGACCCTACCGCGTATTGCGCCAGGTGACAGATTTGACCTACGAGATAGCCCTGCTCGAGTCTTCCTTCACTGTCTACAGAAATTGTTCATGCATTTCTTTATTTACCACTTGGCAACATCATAAAAAGCACCGAAACGGTGCTTCAGCACTTGGGGGTTATGTTTTGAGAAAATGTCGGACAAAGCACAGCACTTGTTCCCCCCCCCCCCCACACACACACACACATATATATATATATATATATATATATATATATATATATATATATATATATATATATATTATAAAAGAGATTTATTGAGCAGGAAGGTTGATGCTTTGAAGGCTTGGAAGGCGATGCACCAGCCGCAATTCACGAGCTCGAGCCGCTGCTTCACTCTCGATGCTGCTGCCTCTGCGCCGGAGTACTTCCTCTTCTTTACAATGGCCCCGTGGAGAAAAAGGAGCCATCCTGGCGACTTAGTTCTGTGCTGGCTTTCGACGTTAATATACTCATCTGGCCGCCGCCGCCTCGCTCACTGGGCGTTGAAAATTCAAGATTATGACATACGCGTGGTTTATCGGTCAGGACGGAAGCATGCTGAAGCCGATGCCCTTTACCGTTCCCCCCTGTCCCAGAATTCACATCGTCATCACACAATGCAATTCCACATTGCCATCTCTTGACTTTGACACCGTTGCTGTCGAACAACGCAATGACCCGTGGACGGCGTCTCTTCTCAATCATCTCTCCGACACTTCTGAACTACCAAAGACGCGAACGCTCTGGCGCCAAGTTCCACACTTATCTATTTATTTATTTATTTATTTTCATACCTCAAGGGCCTCCTAGAAGGAGGCATTACATGAGGGGTGGTACAAGTGACAGACTAGAACAAAAAACGAGGGTAGGGGTGAGGGGGAGGTGTGCTACCAACATAACTATATACAAGCCCGTTACAACAATAAATGAGTGAAGAAGCATAAAAGAAACTACATGGCCGGACACGCTACATGTTTTACATTAGGACCAATCAGAGTCCAAACAGCTTGGATAACCGCGCTTTACAGCAGTACAATGGTGCAAACATACAAGTCAGAATGCAAACAACGGCAATGAGCTAGGTAGCCATAAACTTGGTAAAAACAGAAAACAATATGATGTCAGAAGGCAACGCTCCATTACTTCGCCTGCACTGACAATAATGAAAGTAAAAAAAACGGGAACCATGAAAACGACATGAGGATATTACACAATTCCGGGCGCGGTAAGCAGCGATTTAAACTGGTCAAGGTCTTTGGTCTGTACCACGTGAGCGGGAAGATTGTTCCAGTCTTTGGCTGACCGAACAAAAAAAGATTGCGCGAAAGTGTTAGTTCGTGGGCGGGGGTATGAAACTTGATGTTCGTTTTTGGTGCGAGTGTATACATGCGATTTTGGCGTGACGTAGGAGTTTGGTGATAATGAGTAATGAAACCTATGGAATAATGCCAGTCTTGCTAGTTTCCGACGGTTGTTGAGGGGAGGAAGGGACGCACGCGACTTGAGATTTGTGACGCTAGTGTATGAAGAAAAATCAGAGAAAGCAAATCTAGTAGCCCGGTTTTCGATGGCTTCTATGTTGTCGATGAGGTAACGTTGGTGCGGGTCCCATATAGCGGCCGCATACTCCAGCTTCGGACGGATAAGGGTTTTATAGGCCAACAATTTTAAGTCTGAAGGAGCAAATTTGATCGTGCGCTGCAGATACCCGAGGGATCTACTGGCACTGGCGATTACTTTGCACACGCGTACTGTCCAAGATAGATTGTTGGTGATATGGACGCCTAAGTACTTGTACTCTTTTGTGGATTGTAATGAAGAGCCTTTAAGGGTGTAATTGTGAAATAATGGGCATGCGTGCCGGGAAAATGACATTAGTTTGCATTTTGGTACGTTTAAGGACATTTGCCAAGTTTTACACCAATTTTCAATACGAAAAAGATCAGATTGTAGATTAATTTGGTCTTGCTTACATGTAATTTTGGAATATAACACACAATCATCTGCAAATAGGCTAATGTTATTAGAAATGTCAGAAGGTAGATCATTAACATAAATTAAGAATAGCAACGACCCGAGTACTGTACCCTGTGGTACACCGGACAGAACGGGTGCTGTGGCAGACTGTGCGCTATTTATTTCGACAAATTGCTTTCGTTCCAGGAGGAAGTTTTCGATCCAATTAAGTGCAAATGGGTCAAGATTCAGCAGTGATAGTTTGTACATTAAGCGACGGTGGGGTACCTTGTCGAATGCCTTTTCAAAATCTAGGAAAATTACGTCTGTTTGGATGTTTCTGTCAAGGTTTAAGTGCAAATCATGTGTAAATGAAGCAAGCTGCGTTTCGCAGGACAGCCCCTTGCGAAAACCATGTTGCGATGTGGAGAGAATTTTATGGCGTTCGAGGTGATTAATGATGTGCGAAAAAATTATATGTTCCAATATTTTCGATGGTACGGACGCAATTGAAATGGGGCGATAGTTCAACGGTGATGACCTATTGCCGCTTTTAAAGGTCGAAACAATCTTACCTAGCTTCCATTTAATGGGGATACAGCTTGACGTTAATGATTGGGAAAATAGCAAAGCGAGTATGGCACTAATTGTTTCTTTGGAATTTTTCAACATTTTAGAGTTGATTCCGTCCGGTCCCGTAGCAGATGATAGTTTCATTTTACCAATTATGTTCATTATTCCTTGAGCTGTAAATATTATCGGGGGCATTTGTTCATTAATGGCCAGATCCGAGGAAATGGGGGTGCTCATGCTGGCTTCTTACGTGAAAACCGAGGAGAACGCCACGTTGAGTACTGCAGCTGTCTCACTATCGCTAAGTTCTACGTTTTGATCGTTATACAATCTTATTGGGGTGGCAGGAGACGGGTTTATAGCTTTCCAAAATTGTTTTGGATTAGTTTGTAGCATATTAGGCAATGTTGTCTCAAAAAAATTTCGCTTGGCAATACGAATTGTTTTCGTTAGCTTCTTTACTGAGCCTTGATATGCCTTCCATGCGGACGGACTGTTTCTGGCTTTGGCTTTTCTAAACAGTCGCTTCTTTCTGCGCATTTCTTTGCTAATTGAGCCAGAAAACCACGGTGCCGATTGTTTGCTTTTAATTTTTACTGTTGGAACATATTTATCAGTTAATTCTTGAATTTTCTCCAAAAACAAGTTCCAGTTGTGATCTACAGAGCGGTCATGGAAACCTTCTTCAAAAGAAAAGATGAAGCTTTGTAGCTCAGCCGTGATTTTTGCGTAATTTCCCTTGTCATAAAGTCTTATTCGTTTTGCTACTGGTTTTTCTGTCTGAAATACTGAGTGAAAAAACGCTAGGATAACTTTATGATCACTTATTTCCTTCAGGTAATGTACTGACTGGATACCGCTCGGATCGGACGTTAGAATTAGGTCAAGAATGTTTGCGGTATTTGTGGTCTGTCTGGTAGCTTGGGTTATGATTTGTGTTAATTGAAAATTTTGTAGGATGCTTACAAACTGGCCGGGTTCACCGATAGTTACACAATATTGGTCACTCCAATCAATGGTAGGGTAGTTGAAATCACCGCATATTATTAGGTTAGCTAGGGGATACTTTTTGCTTATGAAGTCGAGAGAGTCGTTAAGGAGCCTGCAAAAATCGGCGTCTGGTTGTGGGGGGCGATAGCACGCTCCAATTATGGTAAGTCCTGATAGCGTTCTACATGCTACGTACATTATCTCTAGGGGGCTCTCGTGTTCTATTTTAAAGTGAATAATCGAATTCTTTATTCCAATAAGAACTCCACCACCTCGGTTTAGCAAACGATCACGGCGGTAAACGGCAAATCCAGGCATGTACGGAGCAACTTCCGCGTCAGAAATATGCGATGAAAGCCATGTTTCGCTAAGAACGACAATATCACAATCACATAATTGAATGACGGCGGATACTTCTTCACGCTTTGGAATTATACTGCGAATGTTAGTGCAAAGAATCGAGTATGTGACGTCGTTAGGGCGTAGCGACGCGCGTTTCGGTGTGTTGCAGGGGTGTGATTTAGAAAGACAAGGCTCCGTTATATAATCTTCTTGCTAGCTCGCCCGTGCTGTTCTTTCTTTAACCACCTTATCAGCGGTGTCATAGTAGTAAGTTTTTTTGTCGATTATTAATTTTTTGTAGCGTAGCTTGAAAGGAACCTTCTGTTCTCGGGCGAAACGAACGAGCTCGCGATGTATTGAACGAGTGGCAGCACAGAAATCCTCAGAGATACTTACTGTTGTGCCCTTGAGCTTGAAGGCCTTAGATAAAATAACATTTTTAGTCTTAAAAGAAGAGAAATTAACAATAATGGGGCGTTTTTTTTGTCACGAGCTATTTTGCCGATACGATGTGCTCTGTGAATATCTTTAGGTTCGAGTGCTATCTTCAAATTTTTATTGCAAATATCTGTGACCAGTTTTTCGCTATCGCTCCAGGATTCAGACTCGCCTTCACTGATGCCATAGAAGACAAGGTTGCAGCGACGCAACCTATCCTCTGCGTCATTCAACCTTTCCTCAATGCCGGCGATGCTATCTGATGTCTGGGTGGATGAGCGGAGGAGAACGTCTACATCAGACCGCATATCGGGTAGCACTGGTCTTCCGTCTGCGCAATCCGCGCAACCAAATCGGCAAGGGTTTGTTCCGTGCTAGTCAGGCGAGTATTGATAGCCTTCAGTTCAGCCAGGATGGTGGCCTGGCCGGCTTCTAAGGTTGTTAGCAAAGCATACATCGTCTGGTAACTCTGGGTAGTAGAGCTACGTGTGGTTGGACCTGGGTTTTCCTCTATGTCGCCTGACAGCAACAACAGCTCATGCACAATGTTCACACAATCACACAATAACAACGCGAGGCAGCGGGGGCTCGGCAGCTGCACCAGGTAACGATTGCTAGTCTTTTTAGCAAAAAGAGAATCGTAATGGCGTACCTGCGCGATAAACGCAAACGGTGTTACCCGCTGGACCATGGCGCAGCTGACGAGCCCACAAAGCGCTGGTTGCAGGGTGTGGTCCTTTATAGGCGATGGAAAGGCTGATGTTGATGATCCCGGAGATGCCGTAGGTTCCAAGAGTCCCTCGGTATAAATGATGAAGGCGCCATCTTTCGGCCCAGCTGTTCGGTCTGGTGCTCCCAGATACAGTAAGCATCCGGCAAACGGCGCATGCGCGCTGGCTCCTGGATTTCCGGGGCTTCCAGTGTGCAAAGCGCATGTCGCATTGCCGCAGGCGTCGACGAGGCCGATTGCCGCAAAGACCTGCGCGATAAACGCAAATGGTGTTACCCGCTGGACCATGGCGCAGCTGACGAGCCCACCCGTGTCGATACGTGACACGCTTCTCTATCGACGCAACTACGCACCAGAGGGGACGCAAGTGGCTGCTCATCGTTCCACAAACCGTGAGGTCACAGATTTGTTCCTCTTTCCACGCAGGAGTCTTCCAGACCTACTAAAGGCTTCGACATCGTTACTACTGGCGTGGTATGTATACCTTCGTCCGCAACTTAGCCCGCTCTTGTGCCGAATGTCGGCGCCGAAAATCACCACACGCCTCCACCGGTGAACTGCAGCCTTTACCATGCTCTTCCCTACCCTTCAAACGGGTCGGAATAGATATTTATGGGCTCTTCTATTGACTGCGACTGGCAACAGGTGGATTATAGTTGCTATAGACCACCTAACGTGCTATGCAGAGACCGCTGCTCTTCAAACGGCTACAGCAGAGTAGGTTGCCACTTTCCTACTGCGTCGTTTTCTGTTGCGTCATGGAGGCCCTCTAGAACTCCTCAGTGACCGTGGCCGCGCCTTCTTGTCTGAGGTCATTGAAAAATTGCTCCCTGAGGGTGCTATTGTACATCGCACATGTACCGCTTACCACCCTCAAACCAATGGGGCTACCGAGCGCTTTAATCGTACGCTCGGTGACATGCTATCTATATATCGGACGCCTGACCACTCTAACTGGGACTTAGTTCTCCCATTCATTACATACGCCTACAATACGGCAGCGCAAGCGACAACAGGCTTCTCCCCTTTTTACCTCCTATACGGCTGTCACCCCTCCCACACCATTGACACCATTCTGCCCAACCGACCAGACGCGTCCGAGTGCCTACCTATCTTGGACGCCACCAGACACGCAGAAGAATGTCGCCAGTTAGCTCGTCACTTTACCTGCGATGACCAAAACCGGCAAAAAGCAATTCTTGATAACCAGCACCTCTACCAATTATAAAGGAGAATTATTGAGCAGAAAGATTGATGCTTGGAAGGCTTGGAAGGTGATGCACCAGCCACAATTCACGAGCTCGAGCCGCTGCTGTACTCTCGATGCTGCTGCCTCTGCGCCAAAATACTTCATCTTCTTTACTATATATATATATATATATATATATATATATATATATATAAATATATATATATATATATATATATAAATATATATATATATATATATATATATATATATATATTGCGGTAGGGTCCCGAGTAGCGGGAAAGCAGTTTTTCAGAAAGTCCAACGCGCCTAGTCGGAGTCCACAATAGCACAAGAGAGCCTGAAGTAAAGGAAGCTTGGCGATGGTGGGAGTTGTAACGCTGCCGCTGCTGGTCTTGCGATGCCAAGAGGCGCTGATGGGCAACTTCTCGTGCGTTTCGAGCTCTGGTGATAGCATCGCGGGCGTATTCGGTTGTCGACTCGATGGCTGTCGGAAAGATGGTGCAAACGGTAAAGTTGGGTCACGGCCACACACGATATAGAAAGGTGAAAAACCAGCTGCATCGTGGCGTGAGAAATTATAGGAGACAGCAACGAAAGGCAATGCAACGTCCCAGTCCTGGTGGTCAGATGATACGTACATGGTGAACATATCGGTTAAAGTCCGGTTGAATCGCACAGTTGGTCCGTTTGCGGGTGATAGGCTGTCGTAAGTTTATGTTTTGTCTCGCAGGAGCGAAGCAGGTCGTCGATAACTCGGAAAAGGATATAGCGCCCACGATCTGTGAAGAGTTGGCGTCATGCGCCATGATGAAGTATGACGTCGTGCAGGAGAAAATCGGCAACGTCCGTGGTACAGCTGGTTGGTAGGGCCCATGCAATGGCGCACCGGGTTGTGTGATCCGTCGCAACAGCTATCCACTTATTCCCAGAAGTGGACGTAGGGAAAGGGCCTAGGAGGTCAAGATCACGTCGAAAGAAAGGATCAAAGGGAACGTCAAGAGCTTGTAGGAACCCAGCAGGGCTCACAGAATGTTTTTTTCGGCATTAACACTGGTCGCATGAAGCGACGTAGCTGCAGACCGAGCGATAAAGACTGGGCCAGTAAAATCGGCGCTGTACACGGTCATACGTCCGAGACAGTCTGAGGTGACCGGCAGTGGGAGCGTCGTAGAACTGGCCGACCATACTCGCACGTAGGTGGGAAGGTACCACAAGGAGCAGTTCGTTTTCATCAGGGCGGACGTTGTAACGGTAAAATGTGCCATCCTTGAGCACGAACAATTGAGTAGTCGGATCGGGTGCCGCAGAATAAAGCTTCTCGATGATGTTACGTAAGACAGGGTCTCGGCGCTGTTCCTCACGGATGTTGCTAAAAGCGGAGAGAGAGCGGACACATGGTGTTTCATCGAACGCCTCAGGTGGCTCAACTGGATTCCGAGATAAGCACCTCCACCAAAATGCTACGTGAAGGTACACGCGAAACTAGGCCTTTGAAGATATATTTACACAGCGCCAAGGTGCAAGCCAAGATGCAGAACTAGTGTTGTGCCTTACACCAAAATCACGTCGTCTTTCTCCATGCCTATCTAACCGCTTTCGTGGGATATTGTCTCTCATAACAATATATATATATATATATATATATATATATATATATATATATATATATATATATATATATATATATATATATATATATATATAATGTCTTTCTCCGTGCCTATCTAACCGCTTTCGTGGGATATTGTCAATCATAACAATATACACACACACACACATATATAAATATATATATATTTATTTATTTTATTTATGACATACTGCAGGCCCAGGTAAGGGCCCAAGCAGGAGGGGCATGGGAAGTACAAATTATAATAACCAGAGGGAAACAACATTGTAAGTATGGAACGGGAAAAGAAACAATACAAAAGTTGGCATAAAAACTAAGCATATGCAAAGCAAATACAAGGCAAGAACAAAAAGGCATACACAAGGCATATACAAAGCATAAAAAAATTAACATCTTAACTGAGCAATAGCGTCAATATTGGACAGCTGTTCACAAGGCAAGTTGTTCCAGTCTGATATTGTACGCGGAAAAAATGAATACTTAAATACGTTAGTTTTAGTGCTATAAGGTGTTAGGGATTCAGCGTGGCGATGCCTTGTCCGGCGTGCTTCGAGCGGAGTTATGAAAGGCTGCGGGTTAAGGGATAAACGGTTATTTTTCAGCAAGAACATAAATTTTAGTCTGAGAATTTTACGCCGTAGTTGTAATGTTGGAATGCTATTAGTTAGCATTAGGGTTGATGGGGAATCAGTTGAACAGTATTTGGAGAAAATGAATCTTATTGCTTTGTGTTGTATCATTTCTAATGCGTCAGTGTTACGTTTGGTGTAAGGTTCCCAACACAGTACATGCATATTCTAATTTTGGACAGACTAGCGAGTAATAGGCTGTTAGACGAGTGTTGTGGGGAGTCTGTTTTAATTTATGCCTCAAAAAGCAGAGCTTACGGAAAGACGACTTGCAGATGTCAGAGATATGCGTATTCCAGGATAAATTGTTAGTAATAGTAACTCCTAAGTACCTATATTGATTAACCTCAATTAGGGCTTTGGAAGCGATATTATATGGAAAGGATAAATTTTTAACCTTTTTGGTGATTTTCATATAGACAGACTTTTCTGCATTTATTTCGATATTCCATTTTCCACACCAAGATACGATTTTGAAGGTTATAATTAAATATATATATATATATATATATCTATATATATACATATATATATATATATCCCCTTCAGGCGCAGCGTCCACATTTGTGGACGCCAACTTCACAGCTCAATATCTCGAAATTTACTTTGAATCTCGCGCGCAACCAGTGCTCTCTCTATCACTACATGTTGCTGCAGCGACCCGTGGCGCCATCTGCCGCAGCTGACACAAAATAACTACAAAAACAACTCTCAAAGATGGACGCCTCCACGTTTTACGGCGGCGCACGTAAGTGGCTCTCACTTTTCAAGCCCTTGCTATGTTTCATTCGAGGTGGCATGAAATTATGCACTTGTCAGTAAGAGCTAAGAGATACCTCATGCCAATAAACAAGACTTTTGCAACTAGAAACTATTTATAACGTCAAAAAGGGTGCGTAAAATACCGCGTCCACGATCGTGGACATTGCGCCTTAGTGCTGCCTTTGTTGCAGGGCAGCCATTTCGCACCGTGTGCGCAGATATGATGGTTATGTGTGATTTTTTGTCTCCAGGACTTGAAGATCATGCTTCAAAACGTCAGAAAGTTGATGATGCGACAGCAGAAGAAATCCTCATGAGAATATCAAATGGAGATATCTCAGATGGCGACTTTTCAGATGACGAATTGGAAGCAGAAAATGAAGAAAACATAGTAAGTTTGCTCGAGATTGTGAGACATTATTTTGTGTTCTCGGGAAACATATGGCACCAAACTGTCTAAAGGTACTTTGACCCTAATTTACGCTGTTTGTTTCAGCCTGCCAATGGTCAGGTGACCGCATCCACGACCACAGCTGCACTGCCTGCACGACCAGACGCCACGGTCAGCTCGAACGCACCTGCGGCATCTACGAAGGCTGAGTTCAAATGGGTGAAGAAAGATTTTGCTCCAAGTGATGTTGACTGCCACTACAATCCTGAAGTAGCCTCGACATGCCAGCAGCCACTTGTGTATTTTAGCAAGTATTTCACCGAACAGATATTTGAAGACCTTGCTGAATTCACAAACAGGTATGTCCTGCAAAGAGACGGTGCCGTATTAGCCACTACAAAAGAAGAGATCAAAATATTTTTTGGAATGCTCATGCTGATGGGTGTTCTGAAATACCCACGCGTCAGAATGTATTGGCAAACTGCAACGAGGATTCCCGCAATAGCCGATTCGATGGGCGTGAAGCGATTCTTCAAAATCAGAGGCGCTCTCCACATAAGCGACGCTAATGAAGAACGGGACCCGAACAGCCAAGACAAATTTTGGAAAGTTAGGCCGTTGCTAGAAGCTGTCAGAAGCCGCTGCTTACAGCTTGTTCCCTTGGAACAGAATAGCATCGATGAACAGATGGTGCCGTTCACAGGACGCATTGCTGCAAAGCAATTTGTGAAAGGAAAACCGAACCCAGAAGGCGTGAAGGTTTTTGTACGCTGCAGTTTTGACGGTCTTGCACATGACTTTGAGTTTTACCAAGGGAAGGGAACGGGAGTGAGCAAAGAACATGCACATCTTGGCCTTGGTGGCTCCGTCGTAATGCGCCTTGTTGAAAGCCTCCCGAAGGCACAGAACATCAAGTGCTACATGGACAATTATTTTACGTCCGTGAAGCTCTTTCTTGAGTTAAAAAAGATCGGCATTTTGGCTAGTGGCACAATTAGGGGAAACCGCTTGGCAGGATGCGTCATGAAAACAGACAAGGAAATGAAGAAAGAAGGACGGGGAAGCTATGATGAGCGGGTTTCCCAGAACGACGAAGTTGTCCTTGTTCGTTGGCAAGACAACGGGACCGTCAACATGGCTTCTACCCACCTTGGAGTTGGAAATATTGGCACCGTGAGAAGATGGAGCGAATCCCAAAAGGTCCACGTTGACATTGACTGTCCAGAGGTAGTCCTGGACTACAACAAATACATGGGTGGAGTAGACAAACTAGACTTCATCATGTCCCTCTACCCAATGCGGACGCGAACGAAAAAGTGGCCTGTGAGAGTGATTTCCCATTTTGCATCTTTTGCGCTCTCCAACAGTTGGCTTGAATACTTAAGGGATGCCAATAAAGCAGGGCTACTAAGAAAAGAGACACTGGACATGATGGCGTTCCAAACAGACGTCGCGAATTGCCTGCTGAACAGCAATAAGCCACAAAAGAAGCGTGGACGTCCGAGCAATGACAACTCCCGAACAGTGAAAAAGAAGGTACCCAATGCTTCACCACTACCAGTCAGCACTGTTCGCTATGATGGGATTAATCATTGGCCGCAGCAAGTAAACATGGCTAACGCACAACGCTGCCGGAGAGAGGAATGCACATCCAAAAGCCGTGTCCGCTGCAGGAAATGCAACATTTTCCTTTGTCTGACATCTCAGAACGACTGTTTTTATTTGTTTCATACCAAATAGACTCTTTCTGATTATTTTTGCGGAAAAGACTTCCTAAGCAGTGTTCCTGCAATGATTATTTGCGAGCCTCCGAAATAAAAGCGTTTGTTTTCTTCTTCTCCACCGTTCATGGGTATTGCAACAAGGAAAGCGAGATGTAAAATATGTATTTACTAGAGCCTATACAACAGGCAGTATGGCGAAAAACCCACGCACAAGCCATGGCGCACCTTCGTCGTCTTCCTTTCCCTGCGTCTTCGTGCGCGCGCTTGGGTAACGGTCACGTGACAATATGACTGCTTTGAGGCGCAATGTCCACATATGTGGACGCCATTGAAAAATTGAACCAATGAATTTTTTTCTGAATTTCTTGTGGATTCCTTCTTTAATAGCGTTATGTATTCATAATCTGAACAAAATTTTTTTTTCGCTACGTCAGATTTAATTCGCGCCTGAAGGGGATATATATATATATTCCAACGAAGTTTGAAACTGTCTAATCAGACGGTTTGTAAACTGATTTACAACATTCTCATAACATTTTTATCTATCTTTTTCCTTCAAATGTTAGTTAAATAAGCAGATCTAATAAACAATACTTCAGGACAGAAAAAATGGTCTAACTCCAAGCAACGGTTAGTAATAAACAGTTAGTCACGCTGTAATTGCGCATGTCAGCATATTTTCAAACTCTGACTCAGTAAAGCTGGGGCACCCTGTAATATATATGACAAACAGAAAAAGAAACGAAAGAATGAAAGGAAGTTAGTATTTGAACAATCAGAGTTCATACACCCGAAGCACGAGGCAGAATATAACACTCTTTACCAACACGCACCCACGCGCCATTTGCCCGATATCCGTGCTTTCGGTGTTTGAATGCTATTATTTGTTCAAATACTTTAGTTTGTCAGCTCGTCTATATATATATATTGAAAGACGCAGGCAGACTAGGTACGGCGAGCAGGCAGGGCGAGCAGAAGCGTTTATTCTGCGATGTCTGGCTCGGCTCAGAACCACACCAAGAGAGAGAACGATGATGATGGGTATGTGCAAGTGAGAACGATGATGATGGGTATGTGCAAGTGAGAACGATCAAATGCTTGGAATGTGCTTACAATTTCCCCCCCCCTCTGCGAAGCGGCCAACCTGGCCGCCAGTCAGAGATCGGCCGAACGAGTAACAAAAGGCTTCATGCGTGAGACGTGAACTATTTCCGTGCTGCGCAGACGGCGGTCAGTGACAGACTGAAGCGGGGTGACGAGGTAGTTAACTGGAGATGTCTGTCGTACAACGGTGTATGGGCCAACATACCGGTGAAGAAATTTCTCGCAAAGGCCCGACGCTCGAACCGGGGTCCATAGTAAAACCTTATCGCCAGCATTAAAGGCCACGTCGCGTCGTTTTTTATCACAGCGATGTTTTCTCTCCTTTTGGGTTGCTTCCGTGTTTCTGCGAGCAATTTCACGGCATTGTGTGACTCGGGCTGCGAACTCTTCTGGGAGCGAGGTACTGCTTGGAGCCGGTGCAAAGAAAAATGCCGTGTCGAAGACCGAGGAGGCAGATCGGCCGTACACGAGAAAAAACGGGCTGTAGCCAGTTGATCGTTGTACCGCAGTATTGTATGCGAAGGTGACAAACGGTAAAATGTTATCCCAATTTTTGTGGTCAGGATGCAAGTACATCGATATCATGTCAGAGAGTGTTCGGTGGAAGCGCTCGGTAAGGCCATTCGTTTGCGGATGGTATGTAGAAGTGGTTTTATGCACTGTATTGCACGCCTGCAGGACTTCATCCAGGACCTTGGAAAGGAAGGCTTTGCCACGGTCACTCAAAAGGACGCGAGGGGCTCCGTGGCGCAAGACGATGGAGTTCAAGAAAAAATTGGCGATTTCTGTGGCGGTAGCAGAATGAAGAGGTGAAGTCTCGGCGTATCTTGTTTGATGGTCGACTGCAGTGACGATCCAACGGTGACCGGAAGGTGTCAACGGCAAAGGACCATACAAGTCTATTCCGACAAATTCGAATGGTGTGGTGGGACAGGGAAGAGGCTGAAGGAAACCAGCAGGCGGGGATGTGGATCGCTTGCGGTGCTGACACAACGCGCACGAGCCCACGTATTTGGCCACCGTTGTGGACAAGCCAGGCCAGAAGCAGCGCGTCTTGATGCGATCGTAGGTCTTGTGGAAGCCTAGATGACCGGCAGCAATATCATCGTGGAATGCTTCCAAAACTCGAAGACGAAGGCAGCGGGGAAGAACTGGCACCCACTTGTTACCGGTGGGATGGTAAATGTAGCGCTTAAGCACACCGTCCTGTAGGCGAAATTGTCGAAGCTGGCGTCGCAAGCGGCTGTTGGGTGGTTTAGTGACACCGCGAAGGCGATCAATGAAAGACCGACAGTAGGAATCTGCCAGCTGAAGTGAACGTAAATCGGAGTTCGAAGATAGCTGCATTGGATCCAGCGATGCGAGCGATACGTGTTGTGAGGCAAGCTGGGTGTCAGAGTCATTCGAACGCGATGCGGTGGACGTATTGTCACGAGAGAGCGAAAGTGGGCACCGGGACAGCGCGTCGGCATCATGATGACATTTGCCAGACTTGTACGTAACTGTAAAGTCGTACTCTTGTAAGCGCAGTATCCAGCGCGCAAGACGTCCTGACATATTCTTCATTGATGAAAGCCAACAGAGTGCGTGGTGGTCGGTGATGATGGTGAAGTGCCGACCGTAGAGATACGGGCGGAATTTCTGTATCGACCATACGATAGCCAAGCACTCCTGCTCCGTGATGGTGTAATTCCGCTCAGCTGTTGACAGAGTCCGGCTAGCGTAGGCCACAACCTGCTCTTTAGAGGTGGAATCACGCTGCAGAAGGACTGCTCCAATGCCTTGTGCGCTTGCGTCAGTATGGAGTATGGTAGGCGCTCTCTCATCGAAGTGGCGCAGCACTGGTCCGGAAGTCAGGCGTTCTTTCAAAATTTCAAATGCAGATTCGCAGTCGTTGGACCATGAGAAAGGAGCACCAGTGGCCAATAACTTATTTAGCGGAGCCGCTAAGGTAGCAAAATTGCGTATAAAGCGACGAAAATAGGACGCGAGACCAAGAAAGCTGCGCAACGTCTTTTGGTTGGACGGTCGAGGGAACTGTAGCACAGCTGCGATCTTCTCGGGATCTGGTTGGATTCCGTCTTTGGAAACGACGTGACCGAGGACTTTGATGCTTTTGCTGGCAAATGTACACTTCTTTGTATTTATCTGAAGGCCAGCCTTGGAGAGACATTGTAGCACCTCGTCTAATCGTTGAAGATGTTGGGCAAAGGTACTTGAAAAAACAACGATATCATCTAAGTAACAGAGGCAGGTCTTCCATTTTAGGCCACGAAGAACAGTATCAATCATTCGCTCAAACGTGGCTGGAGCGTTGCACAAGCCGAATGGCATTACATTAAATTCATAAAGGCCGTCCGGTGTGGCAAATGCAGTTTTTTCTTTGTCAGCCTCGTTCATGGGGATTTGCCAGTAACCTGATCGTAAGTCAAGGCTCGAAAAATAGTTCGCCCCTTGCAGTGTGTCTAAAGCGTCATCAATTCTAGGCATAGGATATACGTCCTTGCGTGTGATCTTATTTAACGCGCGGTAGTCAATGCAAAAACGAACAGAGCCATCCTTCTTTTTAACTAAAACGACTGGAGATGCCCAGGAACTCGAAGAAGGTCGTATTATATTTCGCGATAGCATCTCGTTCACTTCTTTTTCAATTATTTCTCTCTCTGATTGCGAAACCCGATATGGGCGACGGCGTATCACACGAGAACCGTCGGTTTCAATGCGATGTACAGCCGCGGAAGTCTGACTCAGTGTTGTGGTACAGCTATCAAAGCAGGCTTTGTGCTTAGCCAAAAGGGCCAATAGTGCTTCAGACTGTTTTGGTGTGAGGTCTGAACCAATGACAGGTCGAAAAGGGAAAGAACGTGAACCTGGAGCTGGTACTGGTGACGAAGACGGGCAGAGTGTCGCGATGGAGGTCAATGGAGAGAAGTCAATCTTTGCCACTGTCATTCCCTTGGGCAGCAGCACAGATTCTGCAGTTGTGTTAGAAACGGGCAGAAAAGCGCAGCCAGAGGAAAACCGGAGGAGGCAAGAGGCGACGAGAATTCCACGGGAGGTGCAGCGAAACGAAGGAGCCACAAGTGCATCACCGTCGGTTACTTGGGTAGATGCGACAGCTATCACGTGTTCGTGACCAGGGTGCAGGACGCAGTCTTCAACAATGACCAAGTTGGAGATCGAGGGTGATGAAACTGGAATGGGCGCATCCGTTGTATCCGTTATGTGAATGACGTTCTCTTTAAAGGATATAACAGCGGAAGCAGAATGCAGAAAGTCCCAACCAAGGATAAGTTCATGAATGCACGTGGGCAACACAATCATCTCGATGTGGTGACGTATACCATCAATAGAAACACGAGCCGTACACTGTCCGTCAGGTTGAATCAGCACGTTATTTGCCCCACGCAACACAGGTCCCACATAGGGCGTTCTGACTTTACGGAGGCGCGAGCACAAGTCACTACGCAAAACAGAAGTGGTTGCACCGGTGTCAACGAGAGCTTGCACAGGAATACCTTCAATAGTCACTGACAACATATTAGCTGGGCGAACAGGAGGTATTTTTGTTGGTCGACGGGACGCAGTTTTCCCTCCAAAAACTGCAATCCTTAGTTTTCCGAAGATTGGTCAACAGGACGGGAGATGATTGGACGAAGTGGCGATGCGGAGCGGCGATAGGGCGATGGAGAGCGTCGTCTGGAGGAGCGGTATTCCTGATGTTGACGAGGGGACACTGGAGGAGACGGAGACCGGTACTGCGCGGACGGGTAGGTGTCTGGAGCATAAAGATCTGGTCTTCGGAACCGGTCTCGTTCGAACTCAGCATAGCCTCGTCGTTCCTCTTGCTGGCGGCGACGGCAGTAACGAGAAATGTGGCCTCGTATACCGCAGTAAAAGCAAACAGGACGGGATTGACGCCACTGAGGATACAAGGGTGCAGCAGTCATTCCACCTCGCATAGCAGCCAAATGGCTACTAGCAGTATCCGTAGAGCTAGATGCCCCGGGAGCAGGCGGAATCGCAGCGATCTCCGCATATGTGGGCATTACCGTTTGAACAACCGGTGCTGCCGGTGTCGACCTGGGCGTCACATCGGCGTATGTGGGCATCGGGCGTGCTGGCGGAGCGA
Organism: Rhipicephalus microplus; assembly: GCF_043290135.1. Taxonomy (NCBI): domain Eukaryota; kingdom Metazoa; phylum Arthropoda; class Arachnida; order Ixodida; family Ixodidae; genus Rhipicephalus; species Rhipicephalus microplus. The sequence continues at coordinate 31,408,204 of NW_027464587.1, forward strand.
CCTGGGATGTCGGTGTCGCCATTGCCGCTAACTCCTGCTTAACAAGATTCCGCAGGTCGAATGGTGGAGACGGAGCGGAGGCGACAGTGGACCGCTGCTGTTCAAGGTCTCGAAGTTCTTCCCGGATAATTGTGCGGATAAGGGTTTTTAATTCAGAGGGAGGCATCAGGCGTGGATCACTGTCTTGTTGAAGCCGAAGGGACTGCAACTGGTCAAGGCGTTGGCATGTCGAAATGACGTCGTTAACCGTAGCGGGATTGCCAACAGCCAAGGCGTTGAATGCGATTGGGCCGATTCCTTTAAGGATGTGGCGAACGCGCTCATCTTCCGTCATGTCTTTATTCGCACGGCGACAGAGGGCCAAAACATCCTCGATATACGAAGTGTACGACTCATGTGCCAGTTGTAGACGCACAGCCAGCTTCTGTTTCGCGGCTTCGGAACGACCCGATGAGCATCCGAATATTTGTCGCAGTTTGTTGGCAAAGGTCGACCAATCAACGAAGTCAGTTTCGTGATTAAAATACCAGGTTTTGGCTACGCTGGTCAAATAGAAAGGAAGGTAGCTCAGTTTCTCTGCTTCGGTCCATCGATTGGCTGAACCCACACGGTTGTAAAGGTCAAGCCATTCCTCGACGTCGTCACCGCGAAGACCCGCGAACACGGGCGGTTCGCGCTGAGGGCTGGTGACAGTAGATGAAGAGCGGGCAGCCGCCGGCGTAGGGGCTGTAGCGTTAGGGCTAGGCGTTAGGTCCGATGTCTGCATACCTGTGTGGGTGGCTGGGTGCAATCGGCGACCAGATCGGAGCTCCAGGTGGGAAATGAACGTAGGAGGACGTCGGGATCTTACCCCGGCACTTCCACCACTCTGAAAGACGCAGGCAGACTAGGTACGGCGAGCAGGCAGGGCGAGCAGAAGCGTTTATTCTGCGATGTCTGGCTCGGCTCAGAACCACACCAAGAGAGAGAACGATGATGATGGGTATGTGCAAGTGAGAACGATGATGATGGGTATGTGCAAGTGAGAACGATCAAATGCTTGGAATGTGCTTACAATATATATATATATATATATATATATATATATATATATATATATATATATATATATATATATATATATATATATATATTGTAGGCATTCATTAAGCACATATACTATCTTTACACATGTTGATCATCATGAGCGGTCATCATCTTCATATGCTGTGGGGACTTGGCTTGCCTGAGTTCTGTGCCTTTGGTGTGGTCGCTTCATCGTGCCTTCAGGGCCTAATAAATGTTGCCTTCACCGTCATATATATATATATATATATATATATATATATATATATATATATATATATATATATATATATATATATATATAAATACGGGTGAGAGATGTTTATTGTACAGGCGGGATGATGGTTGCAGCTGTCAGGCCTGGCACAGAACACAATCAGCATTCAGCTCTTTTTCCTCTACCCCACTTCAACAAAATTCCCGTATCATTTCTCCCGTTGCAGACGAAGCCCAATGGGCGAGTTAGTGTCACGCGTGGTATGGCTTTTACGGGGCGACTTGTACGACGTCAGTTTTCCTGGATGGCCAGAAGATGTGAGGCGTGATATCACGTACGTAACGTCGCTAAGGCGCGACAAAACGACGAAGGGACCAGTAGAGCGGGCCAGAAACTTTTCATAGAAACCACTCTAGCGATTCGGAGTCCACAGCCACATCATATCACCTTCGCTGTACGACACATTTCAATGTCGCTTATCTTAGCGAGCCTTTAAACGGTCTTGGGCTGTGAAAGTCCGGAGACGCGCGATGCGCCGTGCCTCCACTGCGCTACAGTCTCTGCAAGGAATGGGTTTTCTTGCTCGGAAAACGGGAAAATTGTGTCGAGGGTAGTACGTGGCTCACGGATGTAGAGGTGGTAAAACGGGCTAAAGCCGGTGGTCTCTTGTAGCGTAGTGTTGTAGGCGTAGGTCATAAACGGTAAAACTTCGTCCCAGTTTTTATGCTTGGAATCAACTTACATACCGAGCAGGTTAATGAGCGTCGTGTTGACACGCTCAGTCAAACCGTTGGTCTGTGGATGATATGTAGCGGCGTGACGAAACTAGGAAGCAGACCGGCAAATCAACTCTTCCACGACGTCGGCTACAAACTGCCGGCCACGGTCGCTGATGGTTGCACAAGGGGACCCATGCCGGAGGATGATGTAGCGTAGCAGGAAGTCTCAAACGTGATAGGCTGTTGCGGCTGAGATCGCTGCGGTTTCAGTATACCGAGTGCAGTGGTCTACACAGACTATAATTCAGCGGTTCCCAGTGATAGATTGTGGAAAAGGGCCCATCGAGTAAATACCAACGACCTCAAAGGGAAAACATGGAGGTGGTATGCGAGGGAGAAATCCCGGCAGGGCACTTGTTGGACTCTTGTACCGTTGACAATGCTCACAGCTTGTGACGTACTTTGCTGTAGCCTGACGCGTGTGGGGCCAGTAGAAACGTTTCAGTGTACGTAGATAGGTCTTGGCGAACCCCATATGCCCTGATGTTGGGTCGTCGTACATAGCTTGCAGCATGTTGGGTCGCAATGGTTTGGGGACAACCAAAAGTAGGCGGGCCCCCTTTGCAGCAAAATTTTGCTGGTAAAGAATGACATCCTGCATGACGAATAGGCTCTGATGCGGCTTATTGACGGCAGATGAGAAAAAGGAAGCCAGACTACGGTCTTGAGGTTGTTCTGTACGGAGCGCTTCAGTATCTAGAAAACGGTGACGCTGATGTTGACGCCAGCCGCAAGATCCAACCGAGAGTGCCCATAAAATTGCCATCGCAATAAAAAAAAAGAGGAAGGTTACCCAGCTTCCCTATTTCTCCAAGCTTGGCCCCTCTAGCATTAGGCTGTCATACTATTTTATTTGAATTTGACTTTTATTTAGGACATCATTTCCCTGAAATAAACGGGCTAAAGACAGACGCAACTTCCTGACAGAAGCCCCGCTACCCTTAGAATTCTCGGGGATGGACAACTACGCAAACATTGTGGAACAAGGTCAAGCAAAGTGGAAACAAATTCGTGACTCATGATCGTTGTATAGTGCGTGGTATACAGAAAACATGGACAAGAGGGAGACAAGTTCAAGCGCAGGCTTTTCAGTGAAGGCTTATTATTCACGCTACTAATCTCTCTCTCTCTCTCTCTCTCTCTGTCTATACACACACACACACACACACACATATATATATATATATATATACATATACACACACACACATATATATATATATATATATACATATACACACACACACACATATATATATATATATATATATATATATATATATATATACCGTATTTACTCGCGTAATCCTCGCACTCGCGTAATTCTCGCACCCTCACATCGTCCAACAAAAATGCGATTTCTTTTTTTCCTCGAGTAATTATCGCACCCCCAAAACTGCCGCAATGATGTCGTCTGCTTGTTACAACCACTGATGATGATAGCGTGCGCCGTCTGGCGTCATCTCCTAAGCATCAAGCATACTATTATCGCATAAAAATCCAATCCAATCCAAGCCAAACAGGCAAGTGTGCGTTGCGGCGTTTTATACCTTGTGTCGGTAATCTTGCCACGTTATGACGCGATACTGATGCTACACGGCTGATTTCAAGTCGAAAGTGATAGATCGTGCACTAAGCAACGGCAACAGGGCCACCGGAAGGCACTTCTGAGTCTACGAGTTTTGTGTTCGCTATTGGTGACGGCAGCTGAAAGCCACCAAGACGAGTTGGGCCTGCCATGTGCGTACCAAAGTGGAATTGATGATAAACTTTATTTCTTCAGAAGGAAACTGCGGAAGATTCTGTTAAATGGCCATCAGCCCAATACTGACGTCCTACGCTTACCTTTTGAGTGCTTCCATTGAGTGAGGAACGCTATCGCTACGCCCGCAACGCCCACAAGCTTTGTGTATGGTGCGTCACGCATTCCCGACTATTTGCTCACACTTTTTGTGTCACAAATAAATCTTGCCTTGTTTTGAACCTGTGCTTTTATCGTTAAGGTAAGTTTCATTTAGTACTTTTCAAAGCTTGCTGTTAGTTGCTGGTGTGAGAATCCCGATTTGCGGCCACTTCGTTTTCTTTCTCTCTCTGTACGTTTTCGTGGAAAGTTTTTCCCGCGTAATTCTCGCACCCCCCAACTTTGCATCGGTTTTCCGCCAAACAAAAGTGCGAGGATTATATATATATATATATATATATATATATATATATATATATATATATATATATATATATATATATATATATATATATATATATATATATATATATATATATATATATATGGACGAGCTGACAAACTAAAGTATTTGAACAAATAATAGCACTCAAACACCGAAAGCACGGGTATCGGGCAAATGGTGCGTGGGTGCGTGTTGGTAATGAGTGTTATATTCTGCCTCGTGCTTCAGGTGTATGAACTCTGATTGTTTAATTACTAACTTCTTTGTTTCTTTCATTCTTTCGTTTCTTTTTCTGTTTGTCATGTATATTACAGAGTACCCCAGCTTTACTTAGAGTTTGAAAATATGCTGACATACGCAATTACAACGTGACTAACTGTTTATTACTAACTGTTGCTTGGAGTTAGACTATTTTTCCTGTCCTGAAGTATTGTTTATTAGATCTGCTTATTTAACTAACATTTGAAGGAAAAAAGATAGATAAAAATGTTATGAGAATGTTGTAAATCAGTTTGCAAACCGTCTGATTAGACAGTTTCAAACTTCGTATCAGTAATTATTAGTGTTTTTCTGCCCCCGAACTATACAAGCTCACAAAATACCGAAAAAATATCACGGGACAAACCAAATGATGGGCCTACGCGCGCCGTGATTCTGGTGGTCTCTAACGTTCCGTGTATGAACGATACACTTCCCTTGCACCAGCTCATGACAACGATAAGCAGTCATAGCGGTTTATCGCTTTTGTAACCGATAGCAAAACTTTATGGCAAAGCCACCACCATCATTGCCGCCCTGTTGAGACCGGCCCTGGTGCGAACGAGCGTCGGGACGTAAAAATCGCAGCGTCGAGTTGGCACATTGTGGATGGTAAGTCAAGGCGATCGCCGCAAGATGGCGGTGAGGCTAAACACGAAGGAACAACCTCCAAACAATGCAGACTACGCGTGGGAATATTGTAATAGAACAGAAGGCAGCAGAAAGGGGGGTGGTATTGGGGCATTCATTCATAAAAGTACAGACTGGCAAAGGGTCAAGCAGGAGTGCAAGGAACAGTTATGGCTAAAATGGAAAGTGGCAGGTCAAATGACACTTCTTGGTTTCGTGTACTTGTGGACGGGAGCAAAGGCCAGAGAGGAAAACCAGGCAATGGTAGAGTGTATATCAATGGACATTCAAGAGTTAGGAGGAGAGTTCGAGATAATTATACTGGGAGATATGAATGCACACATAGAAGATATAGATGGGTATACCGACCCGAAAGGCAAAATGATCATGGATATGTGTGAAAGGCTTGATTTGATCATTTGCAACAGTACCCAGACGTGTGAAGGGCAAATAACATGGGAGGTAGGAAGGCTGCAGTCGACGATAGATTACGCACTGATGTCATATAGGATGTATGATAAGCGCAGGGGAATGCACATAGATTAAGGTGGCTCCAGAAGTCTGGGTAGTGATCCCAACCATATCATGCTAAGATTTGGAAGAGCAGTGAAAGCGGGAAGGAGACAGGATGAGCATTTGCAGGAAAATTTTTATTCAGAAAGGCAAATTGAAATAGCCACTAAATTTATTGAGAAAATAATCACTGAGGATAATAAACAGTATGGAAATACACGAATCTAATTAGACTGTTTGAGCTAGAGCTTGCTAAGGCACGTGACAAGTCACCCCGGAAAAGAAGACACAAACCCAAAAGTTGGTGGAATGAAGAAGTTAGGAGAGCCACAGAAAAACGTCAGGAAGCCTCTAGGGAACACAGACGTGCTAAGCAGCGTGGTAAACCGACAGATGATGTTGAACGAAAATGGGAAAACTTTCTAAGCTGTAGAAGGGACGCATCTCTTCTGATCAATGAAAAGATTACAAGAAAGGGTGCCCAGTGGCTGGCAGAAGTACATAAAAAAGATAGAAAGGCAGCTGCAAAATTTTGAAACCATCTAAACTTCCTAAGAAATGATACGAGCGTAGATCAGAGGTTTATAACTACAGTTCAAGGTGCTAGGCTAGAAGGGGACGAAGCTATTGAATATATCAGAACAAGGGTGACAGAAAAATTTCAACAAAGAAGTGCTTTATGCACCACAATAGAGAAGGATGAATCAAGTGGTGCCATGGCTCACTCTCACAACAAGAGTGGAAAGGGCTGAGAAAAGCGTTCCAGTAGTACATCAACAGGCCCAGATGGCATTCCAATTATGCTGATAAAGACATTGGGTCCGAAGTCTAAGCAGTCTTTGAGAGAGGCAGCGAGCCAAACAATAATCGATGGTGAAGTCCTCGATGGATTGAAACTTAGCAGGATGAGCATGATAAATAAAGGAAAGGGGGACAAAGCTGACATAAACAAATACCGTCCTATAACAGTGACGTCAGTGTTCTATAGGCTGGCGATGAAGGTTATAAAGGAAAGACTGCAGGCATGGATAGAGGATGAGGGGGTTCTAGGAGAACTGCAGAATTAGTTTCAGAAACACAGGAGGTTGGAAGACAATGTGTTCTATCTGACGCAGTGCATCGAAATAGCAGAAAAGGAACACAGGCCCCTGTGGCTAGCATTTTTGGATATCAAGGGAGCGTACGATAGCGTGGTTTCAGAGGAATTGTGGGGAACACTGGACACACTACGCATGGAAGATGTAGTCACTAATCTTTTAAAGGATATCTATGGGGAACGTGCTGGTGGCGCCGCTGAGCGGGAGGGAACGAAACGAAGTGGCGTGATACGTGCAGCAGCCGCTCCACGAGCCGAGCCGTGTCACGCTGGTCAAGGAGCTTTCCAATGTCGCGCATGAATTGCTGCGTCGTCAACTGCGCTAATAGCTACGAGAAATGCCCTCCTGGAACAAAGTTCTTCCGTTTTCCGGGGCGACAATGCCTCGTAGACCAGCGGGAACGGTGGATTCGCAGCGTACGCCGTGTGAAGTAAGTGATTCTGTGCATAATTATGGAGTACGTGTTGTTGCTTGTTGGATTTGAATTTACACCACACGCTAGTGAACCGGTGTTTTTACTGTGCAAACGGAACCGCGTGGCAGCCGGCAAAGTGGTCTCGGGTCTGCAGTGCACATTTTGTTGGCGGAAAGTCATCGACGGATCCAGCTTCTCCTTCGTACGCTCCTGCTATTTTTCCATCAACGTACCGCGAAACTTCAGCGATCGCTAAGGACAAGAGGTCGCGCTATGAGAGGTCAGTAGGCTTTTCCCGCGTTCAACAATAAGTACAAGGTGCGAACCTTTCAGCCTGTTGCACAGGCAGCTGGAAAGCCCTGCGATTTGTGCAACGTCGTTAATATCGCACGCCGCGAATGCTTCGAGAACGATAACTTTTTTTTTTTGAAACTGTCGCTTGTTTGGCTCTGTAGCATTATCGTGCCAACGGGACTGGTCACATGGTTAAATAATTGGCAGGATTTCTTCCCTGTATCTTTCAAAAGCGACACGCGTTGGGTATTGAATTACATCAGCACGTCTCCAACAGCGTGAGTATGAAACAACAGATATATAAAGGAACAGTACTCGTTTTTTGTATTATTATTTGTCCGCCGCGTATTGCGCATGTTATGAAGTGTAGCAAAAATAAATTTGAAGTGTTTACGTGCTTTCTGCTTTTGCTCTTGCCTCACCCATCACTATCTCCTGCTGAGTTATGAATTGTGCGGCTGAGCATGAATTATGATTCTAAAGGGACCACTAAACTTTTGTGAAACTGCCTTGTAACTTGCTCTGAAATGTGTACGGTACATAGAATGGATGCTTACACAACATCCATTAAAATAGGCATTGAATGCGGCTGGTGCGTTTAGCAGACCAAAAAGTATCGTAGCAACAACAGCCACTTGTGTTGTATATGTATATGTGCTAAAAATGGTACTTGTGTTTGGAAGATGCAAAACGTGTATCCTGATGTTTTCCATCCCCAGGTGGAGAAAAAGGACTCGTGCTTTACCGGCCATTTCAGACCCAAGCAGTGTCAGTTTACATGAGGATGTTGGTGAAGATGAGCCTGTAGATAGCTGTATTACATCAAATGATCAATCAATCAATCAATAAATAAATCAATCAATCAATCAAATAAAATTTCATTTTCGCTTCAGACAATACAGCGCATTGTCACTGCGAAAATAGGGGACCAGAGAAAAAAGCTGCGCTTGCGCAGCTTGACTAAGCTCTGGTCACCCGTACAGCAGTAGGGACAGGGCAAAACATCTAACAAGTCTATATAGCCACAGTATATACAATGCGATTACCAAAAGTAGTTATGTAGACTACGGTGTTCTAATGAAAAAAAAACATCAATATATGTTTTAAGTTACAATAACTTTAGTAAAACCAGCTACTTTAAATTACAAACATGAGTAGTTCTAATACAATTCATAAACAGATCTAGTAAGGTTTTGTTAGTAAAGTTCAGAACGTCAACATTTCCTTGTTCTAGTTCATTTAGTGTGGTTGCGAGTACATAATCAAGTTTTTCTTTCCCATAATGGGTACGCGAGAAAGGGACGTGGTATGGTGGGTGATACCTGAAAGGATAGGAAATTGTATTTGCTCGAAGATTTGCAATTTCTCCGAATAGCTGTGTTCTTCCTAATGTGGCATTTTGTATGTTCTCATTAGTCAAAACGGAAGAAATTAGTTCCAGGAGGGCATTTCTCGTAGCTATCAGCGCAGTTGACGATGCTTGTATATGTTGTGAATATTCATAATTTTATGTTTGTGGAATAAAGGTTCTGTGTGTTCTAAAAACGAGACGTTTTCTATTGAACGAAGTGCTTTTTTCTGGACCAAGAATATTTGATGTAAGTTTGATAGTGTTGTGTTTCCCCATATTAGCGTGCAATAATCTGAGTGAGAGTTGAAGAGCGCGAAATATAACATTCTTTTAATGATAACAGGAAAAGTGTGACGGTTTCGGCTTAATACACCGGCTGCTCTGCTTAATTTTGGCAATAAGGTTCTCACATGTTCATTCCAGGACATATTTTCTGAGAAAATTACAGCAAGAATCTTAATATGTTTCTCGATTTTGATTTGAAATGACCCAACAGTTATATAATCGTCGATGCTTCTTAAAATGCCCGGGGCATGGAGCAGCACACATTTAGTTTTCAATTCGTGTAAAGTAAGCCTATTGAACTTGCACCAGATCTGTAAGCTATGACAGAATGTATCACCCTTTCGTGTTATGGTCTCCAAGTCTCTTCCCTCAAGAAGTACCGAGCAATCGTCAACATATATAATATATTTACAATCCTCATAGATTTTTACAATATCATTAATATAGAAAAGGAAGAGAATCGGTCCTAGTATGCTACCCTGAGGAACCCCATATTCAATAGAACTAAGGTGTGATTTACATTTATTTAGTTCAACGTATTGGTAGCGCGTTTTCAAATAAGATTTAATAAGTTTTAACACTGTCCCACGTAACCCATAATGTTCTAACTTTCCAAATAAAATTGAGTGGTTTACCCGATCGAAAGCTGTACTAAAATCTAGAAATATACCCAGTGTCCTGACCTTAGTTTCAAAGTTGTGCAATATTTCCTCTTTTTGAACAAGAAGTGCTGTCTCAGTGCAACGCCCTTTTTGAAGCCAAATTGATGATCTGTTAATAGGTTGTATTTTGTAATAAATTTCTCAATACGACAATTTATTGCTTTCTCAAGTCCCTTTGAAAAGATAGGCAATATTGACACAGGACGATAGTTGCTTAAGCTCCTTTTGTCTAAATTCTTGTAAATCACTGAAACTCTAGCCACCTGCATGCTGTCTGGAAAAAGCCCAGTAGAGATAGCGACGTTATATATGTGTGTAAGCACTGGTGCAATTAAGTCTATAACGTATTTGATTGGTTTTATTTCTAAATGATCCACATCGTGGCTACGACTGTTCCTAAGCTTCTGATACAGCATTGTCACTTCAGGGACAGATGTTGGCTGCAAGTACAATTAGTGGGATAGTCTCGGGATACGATTAGCAGCTTCGCGACAGTAAGTGCTACTTTCAATTTCAACAAAGAAATTGTTGAAAAAGTTGGCGAGTTTGGTCCCGCCAATCGTTTTGTCATTTATGACGAGGTTGTCGATCGTATAATCCTTGGTATTCTGGTTTAGTACCTCGTTTATTTTTTCCACACTTTGTTACCACTACGCAAGCAATCGTTATCAAATACACGCTTATAATATACGTTTTTTTGATTTTTAATGTCTTTATTCAACTTATTTCGAAATTTCTCAAACTCTTTTAATTCTTCCGTTTTACGAGACTTAAGAAAGTTGGCAAAAAGCTCATTCTTAGGTTTAATAAGCTTGATGTATTCATGTGGGATCCACGGTTTGCGCACCCTTTTTTGTTTACGGTATGTCCGTGATGGGAACGACTCTAAGTAATGTTTTTTGAAAATTTTTATAAATAAGTCATAACACTTATTGCTGTCTTCAAGAAGAAATACTTCCCTCCGATCTGTTTTAGAAATCTTATCCCAAAACACCTCAAGCGCTTGAGACGATATATCCCTGTACACGAGCTGAGGCCAATCCCTTTGTTGCAATGAACTGTTACGGTTAAGCATGCAAAATGTAGGTAGGTGATCACTGACGTCACTGTTGATAACGCCAGAGAGAATGCCATCAGTGTTTCGGTTAGTAATGAACAAATCTAGCACAGATGCTAATGAAAGAGTAACGCGTGTAGGTGTTGATATAAGATTTTGAAAACCGTTGCTTTATAATACAAGCAAAAAAATCATTCGCCGCACTCAAGCCTTTTGCAATGTCAATGTTCATATCACCGCCTATTGTTAGTAACTATCTGTTTTTACTGGCACATGAAAGCAAAGAATCGAGAAACTTCAAGAACGCCGAGATGTTGCCACTTGGTGGTCTGTACAGAACAGCGAACACATTGCTATTTTTCTTAATACAAATGGCTTCGATATCACAAGTAACAGTGCTAAACTCTGGTAGAATTTCGAAACCTGATATAGCAACCTGAATAGAAACGCCACCACCCCTACAATTTTTTTCTGTTTAGAAAGAAATGATCGTAAGACGGTAAAACAAAGTGATCTGAATTTTCATTGTACCAAGTCTCAGTGAACATAAGGGCATCGAAACTAATATTGCAGAATTCTAAAAGGGCGTGGATTTAATCAAATTTACATTGCATGGATCTAACATTTACATGTAAAACCTTAAAAAGCTTCTCTGGGTTGTCAGATATGATACCACGCATGTCCTCAGGTAGCACGAAGTTAGCATCCATGTTTCTACAATCTGGAAAATCGAAGTGTTCGCGCACGGGGCGCGCATCCTTATTCTCTGGCGGTAATCTTGTCCAAATTGCTCTCGCGTTTTATTGTCACGATGGATGAAGTCTCATCGCGACGGGCAAAAATGGCACCGTTTTTTATCCAGACAAACTTCCAGCCATGTTCGCGCTTGCGCACTACTGCCATACCAAGTAGTCTATTTAGATACTGACAAAGGTGTTCATTTACAAAAATAGGATGATTTGCCTCGTTTCCAGAAGCTTCCAGTGATAGACCCAGGCTTCCGCTCGAAAGTTTTGTTTTCTTAGCCTTCTCTAGAACCTTGTCTCTCTTTTCGCGCTTCACGAACTGAACAATAATGTTCTTATTTGTCTTGTCTTTCGTTGCCACTCTGTGAATTACGTCTATATCATTCGCGCAGATAGGTTCACTCATGGCCGTTCCAATTTGAGAAAGATCTCCCAAACACTCATTCGGTGTTTCCGTAATACCTTTGATGTCAAGGTTTTTGTTGCGTGAGTACTGCTCAGTTTTGACAAGACTGGTTTGACATTCCATCACTTCTCTCTCTAATGAGCGAAATTTATGCTGGAGCGCTTCATTCTTTTTAAGAGAGCTGTTCTCCGTCAAAGTAGCATCAATCAGCAAGTTAGCATCATCGAGATTTTTACTAATGAAATCCATGCTGTGCTTCATGTCGTCGATCTCAGTCCGGAGTTTTCTCTCTTCTGCACGCATGCTTCTTTCGAGAGATTCTTTCAAGTTCTTAAATTCATTCCAGAGTTCATCTTGGACTGTTAAACCTGTTTTGAAACATCCTTTGTCATTTCTAATGGTCACTACAACGAACAGAAAGTGTCACTCTTTGTGGCAGTGGTGACAGCGGTAATGTTCTAATAGACTTTTAGAAATATTTGAAAATTTTGCTAACCTGTAATGTGCAACAGTCAAGAATAACGCCGGCTGCTCCGCCCGCTGTCACCGCTGCCAAATGATGCGTCCGTGCAACAGCGGTAGTTTTATATCCGGGCGGTGGTCACGTGCTCTGTCGTTCAGCCTGCGCAGTCAGGACCCGATGAACGAAGCCTGTGCGCTGCCATCCTCTTTTGTACACTTGCACTGTCTTGCGGCGCAGTCCAACGTGTCCGTCGAATATCGCTGTCAGCACGGTTGCATTGACGCCTGTAATGTGCAACAGTGAAGAATTACGCCTGCTGCTCCGCCGCTGTCACCGCTGCCAAATGATGCGTCCGCGCAACAGCGGTAGTTTTATAGCCGGGCGGTGGTCACGTGCTCTGTCGTTCAGCCTGCGCAGTCAGGACCCGATGAACGAAGCCTGTGCGCTGCCATCCTCTTTTGTACACTTGCACTGTCTTGCGGCGCAGTCCAACGTGTCCGTCGAATATCGCTGTCAGCACGGTTGCATTGACGCCTGTAATGTGCAACAGTGAAGAATTACGCCTGCTGCTCCGCCGCTGTCACCGCTGCCAAATGATGCGTCCGCGCAACAGCGGTAGTTTTATAGCCGGGCGGTGGTCACGTGCTCTGTCGTTCAGCCTGCGCAGTCAGGACCCGATGAACGAAGCCTGTGCGCTGCCATCCTCTTTTGTACACTTGCACTGTCTTGCGGCGCAGTCCAACGTGTCCGTCGAATATCGCTGTCAGCACGGTTGCATTGACGCCTGTAATGTGCAACAGTGAAGAATTACGCCTGCTGCTCCGCCGCTGTCACCGCTGCCAAATGATGCGTCCGCGCAACAGCGGTAGTTTTATATCCGGGTGGTGGTCACGTGCTCTGTCGTTCAGCCTGCGCAGTCAGGACCCGATGAACGAAGCCTGTGCGCTGCCATCCTCTTTTGTACACTTGCACTGTCTTGCGGCGCAGTCCAACGTGTCCGTCGAATATCGCTGTCAGCACGGTTGCATTGACGCCTGTAATGTGCAACAGTGAAGAATTACGCCTGCTGCTCCGCCGCTGTCACCGCTGCCAAATGATGCGTCCGCGCAACAGCGGTAGTTTTATAGCCGGGCGGTGGTCACGTGCTCTGTCGTTCAGCCTGCGCAGTCAGGACCCGATGAACGAAGCCTGTGCGCTGCCATCCTCTTTTGTACACTTGCACTGTCTTGCGGCGCAGTCCAACGTGTCCGTCGAATATCGCTGTCAGCACGGTTGCATTGACGCCTGTAATGTGCAACAGTGAAGAATTACGCCTGCTGCTCCGCCGCTGTCACCGCTGTCAAACGATGCGTCCGCGCAACAGCGGTAGTTTTATATCCGGGTGGTGGTCACGTGCTCTGTCGTTCAGCCTGCGCAGTCAGGACCCGATGAACGAAGCCTGTGCGCTGCCATCCTCTTTTGTACACTTGCACTGTCTTGCGGCGCAGTCCAACGTGTCCGTCGAATATCGCTGTCAGCACGGTTGCATTGACGCCTGTAATGTGCAACAGTGAAGAATTACGCCTGCTGCTCCGCCGCTGTCACCGCTGCCAAATGATGCGTCCGCGCAACAGCGGTAGTTTTATAGCCGGGCGGTGGTCACGTGCTCTGTCGTTCAGCCTGCGCAGTCAGGACCCGCAGTCAGCACGGTTGCATTGACACCTGTAATGTGCAACAGTCGAGGATTACGCCTGCTGCTCCGCCGCTGTCACCACTGCCAAAATTTTTAGGTACGAAGCATGCATCTCGTCTGATCGGCGTTTCTTGTCGTCACCGGGTGTCCGGTGATTGATGATTGATGATTGATGGTGAATGATGATTGCGGAGTGGTCGAATCACTACAAGATGTGCTTTCCCAGTGTGAAAAAAATGAACTGTCGAGGCATGAGGTATGTAGCGTAATTTTTTCTTCACAGCGTGTCTCAAAATTTTGCCGTAATGAATAAGTGTCTGAACCACTCATTTGTTGAGGTTTCAACACAGATGGAAGAAAGCTGCTCTCACATAACAGCATCGTTTGTTACGTTAAGCTGCTTGCTCGACAGTCGTGCCTGTGAGGCTACTGTTCAGTGCAGTCACATCCCTGTCAAAGTGAATCCTGTGACAAGAGCACCGGTACAGTAAATGTGCACGAGTTCTCCCCGAAGGCATTTTGCGGCTATAAATCTATCTCTCTCCTGGCGAGGAAAATGGTGAAGCCCTAAAGGGCCTGACTGGCGTCTCAGTTACCTGCTTTTCCATCCTTCTTGGAATGCTAGCTCAGGTATGGTTTGTATCAGCCTTGTGCACAAATATGTTGTTCATCTTGCAGTTTAGGCCTTGTCAAATAAGGTGTTTACTAAAGCTGCCATGTTGACTTTTGATAGTGTGTAAGTCCAACCCCTTTCATTTTTACAAAATGTGAATCTCATGGGCTGACATGGTAACCTCAAGGTAGTGTCATAGCCCATCACACTTGCTCATTGTTTGTTGATAAACTGAAGTTTCCATGTATAAAGTTCCCAACTACAGGCATAAATTACGCCACAGCACTGAAAAAACAATACATGAAAGACAACAGAACATTGCCTATTCTTGCAGCACTATGGCATCATTTACAGCCAATAGCAAACAAGTCTAAAAATCTGCACTGCCAACTTCACTGTCATGCAGAAAAAACTTAACATGAATATGGTGATCAGTAAACTTTCCGCGGAGTTTTGGATGTAATAGTGAATACGTGTTAATTCACTGTATGTATAATGCAGATGAGGACTCCTTGGGCAACAGACGTCACCGTTGCAAGCCGTCTCCTCCTTTTTTGATGAAGATGAAGCATGGACTCACATTTGCTGCTCTTGGTGCCCTCTTCAGTGTTCACCGAACCACTGCTTCTCGTGTGTTTTATGCTGTGCTTGATCTACTGCATGCCTAGACCGAAGGTTGGCTTGTTTGGTTTCCTCGCGAGGTTGTACAGGAAACAATGCCCCCGTCTTTTAAGGAGAAGTACCCGATGTGCAGGGTTATCATAGACTGCACGGAGGTGCCTATCGAATTGCGACCGGAGGTCAGCGAACAAGTGAACTGTGAGCAGTTACAAGAGCAACTTCACACTCAACTTTCTTGTTGGTGTAGCTCCTTCAGGATTCATTTCTTATGTTTCTGAAGTGTTTGGTGGCCGCGCTAGCGATACTTAGATTACGGCAAACTGTGGTCTGCTTGACCTGCTCGAGGAAGACGACCTGGTGTTCGCCGACAAGGGCTTCCCTCACATTCGCTATGACTTAGAATCTCGTAAGGTTAGCCTAGAAATTCCCCCTTTTGCTCCCATTAATGAACAGTTGACTGCTCCAGAAGTTGCACGCACATATAAAAAAGCTTCCCACCAAAATCATGTGGAAAGATGTATGCAGAGGATCAAGGTGTTTAACATTCTATCCGGAAGGCTACCACAAGAACTTAGAAGCCATGTTGACTGGATAGTATCCATGTGTTGCTGACTCGCAAACATGCAAAAGCCAATATTCAAAATTCAACAGTGATGGAATGTAGAGTTTCCAATGGTCCTAAAAGCCACCATATTCAACACTTTTGATCCTATTTTAAACATTACAGGCTGCAAAAGTGTACTTTCGTGCATATAATTTTGGGAGCATATGTTTTTTACTTCCTTTATTGGGCTATTTCAGTGTCCTATTGTAAAGTAAAAACTGTGTGTACAGATTGGAAGAATGGTTTCTGTTGTCAAATGTTTGTGCATTTCATGCATGCATTCTTGTTTGTAGTCTCACTGGGGAAGCTGTAACAAAAGTAACTGCTTATATGAATGCAGGCATGCGTGAAATGAAGCTGTGAATTGGTCACGTGCTGGTCTGTCTGTGCTTGTGAAGCATACAGAGTAGGACGTACACACAGGGGATAGTGTTCATTCACAGTTTCACAGTTTTCTGCTTTTATGTCATTCATTGAGGGTTCTCCCTTTAATATACATAAAGATGCCATGTTAACAAACCAACGAAGGCCTTCACTAGTACTCCAAGCAATCTTGACTTAAGTCAAGCAGCCAGTTTACTCTTCTGGACTTTAGAACTCTTCATTAGTGTTTTTAAATGCACAGGTATTGACCTACTACATCAAAAAGATGTCTTGATTGCAGAAACTGTGCATCATCATATAATAACAAATGTAGAAATTTGTGAGAACTTCACCGTGTGCTGTAGTGATGAAGACAGAGGATGACTGAGCAACAAGGCCATCCGGTGATGCAACATCATAGAAAAAAAGACTGATTGTATTTGCACTGCACCATATATGTTTATTTCACTTTGAGAAGAATGACTTAAAATGAGAGGAAAAACAGAACACACTGTATGAAAACATTTCAAAATATTGGAATATAACGGTGTATCACAGAATAGCGTGGTTGGCCTTGGTTTTTGGCACACTTGGGACGGAATGTTCGTTATGACAATTTTGTAAAATATGAAATAAAATGAATTCAACAAATCAATTCTTTGTAAAATTTCACAAGCAGGAGTAAAAAAATATATTTATTGCACTGTGAGCAAAAACTAATGACTTAGAGTGAGAGAAGTAACATAAATACCATGCTGCATAAAAAAACATGTCCCAGCGACATGGGAACGCAGTAGTGTGTAACAAATTAGTTTAGCTAGCCTTGCAGGTATTTAGCACACTTGGGAATGAATGTTAATTACCTCATTCTTGTAAAACTTAAAATAAAACCATTCCATCTTAGGAATGAAGAACTTCAAGAATTCTTCATTTCGCTTCACTTTGATCACAACAAGCTGGAGTGGTGAGTACACAACAAAGTTACATAATTCAAGATTCAAAACGTACAGTGACACCTGAACTTGTGTATAGTATGCATGATTTTCTTTCAGTTGCAGATTTTCATTTACCACGCACAAGTAGTCCACAGCTAGAGTTGCATTTTCATGAATTGGCTTATCCCGACATCGAAATGGGCACTTGATCTCAATTAAGATGGCAGTGCCATCCTGTGATAGGCCATCCGGGCTACAACAAAGCCAGCTCTGCACTGTGCTGATGACAAGACCGATGCGGGTAACTGTGCGGCCTGTTTCTTCCTCATAGGTCTTTCTTGCAGTGGGTTTCATTGCAGTTCCATACCTGCTAGCTTCATTGTAGAAGTGCTTCTGGTGCACAAGGTCATGGGTGAGCTGCTCTAAATTCTTTTCCCGCACGCGAACCCTGTGGGCTTTGGAGCTCGCAGACAGTCTTTCTTTTCTGAGTTAGTGCCACTCTTGGCACAACCTTAGCTGAATGGTCCTGGCAGCTGCACATAGCACTGCACATGTCCTCGTCAATCATGATGTGTTCCATGTTTGTAACATCTTCTATTTCACATTCTAGTGAATAATAACAAACTGATGCACACAAAATCTTTGGAAGCAGCTCTTCGAGCCTCTTTGCATTTTCTTTCATATCTAGAGATCCTCTAAGCATAAGTCGTTGTGAACTGTTCATTTTCACAACTTCTTGTGGTATGTATAAAGCGAGAACTGCGGGAGATGTTTTTGGTTGGAACATTTCCCTAAATGGCACGCCTTTTGTGTACAGCTTTAGGTGCTTGTTGGAGGGCGACTTCCATTTGTTTGGTTGTGACGTCTTTGTGACGGACTCTTCGCTGTTGACAAAAACTACAACTGCTGCTGCATACTTGGAATGGCCTTCAACACCACCCCTACAGTTGCAGTGAGCTCTGGTGATCTGCCTATTTGCATCAAGCTGAAAAAGAGAATACTCAAGTTACACCCAGCCTACGGGCAGTGCGATTGAAAAAGACGCGTTCTGGTGTTACCTGTCTTAATTAATGCTAAAAAGTACACACATGCATATTACAGAGCGCGTGAACTTAAAGTTATATTAACCAACAGTTATCTCGCAGTTCACGGCGATGACCATATAATTTACTGGACGCCGTCGCTTGGCTGTACGTGCGTTACTGTTACGCGGACCGTAGTTCAGACAGTTCAATACGTGCCTAAAGGCTAGCATTATTCATTCACGCTCATTCGCAGGTAAAAAATGTTACTCACACGCGCTACGAATAAGCAAACAGCGTAGTTCGTAAACGGCAACGGTAAAGAAGAAGAGCCGGATGTGTGGCATAATGCACAGGGGACCGCGCGAATCTTTTAATGCACCTGTATTTCATTTGCGCCTTGACAGCGCTGCGCATGCAAGCGGTGCCACGCCACGCTGTTTTTATTTATGCTACGCGATGGCTAAGATATCACTTGCAAAGATGACACGTAACAGATTTACTCAATCAGTCATGCAGCCCGGGCAACGTCCACAAACAGAACTGCAGCATAGTAAGGTTCGAACAATCGTTACGGCATCACTAAATGTGAGACGGGAGGCAATTGTACGTACTAGCGCCGATCGCACTCGGTTGCCCTCATGACAACGTCACGCTACAGCACATGTCTCACGTTAATGTCATTGTTTGCTTGGTAATAAGCAGGTAAAATGATGAAAAAGCGTTCGCACAATCCTCGATGATGACGGCGTATGCTTCCTGGTTCACGTTGGCTTGTCGCACACACCGCCCTTTCAATATACTCTGTCCGACTGTGGTCTCTTCAATCACGTCGAAAACGTGCCTGCTGTGGCATAATTTGCCTCCTTTCTCTTCGTTGGAGACTCTGAAAAACCCTGCGCTCTTTACTTTCTTGAAGCTGGCGCGCTTTATATTACCAGTAGCCATCGCGCGCACGCACGTCAGCAGAACGCGGGCACAGCCGAAGGGGAGACGAGAATGCGTATCACGTCAGTTAACAACTCAGTGGCCACTCGTGGCGCTGACGGCGCGCTGGCGCCCTGCATTAGCGCGCCACCTGTAGGTGCCGCACGTTTCCAATAAAGGTAGCAAGGTAATTATAAAGTGCGAAAAACAGGTATCCAAGCCTGCAAAGGTAAAACGGGGGCTTAGTCAGGGGTGTCCTCTGTCACCCTTAATATTCATGATGTACCTACGAGGATTAGAGGCCGAATTAGAGGGAAGTGCACTGGGCTTCAACCTCTCTTTTGTCAAACAAAGAAAGCTCATTGAACAGGCACTACCAGCATTGATGTACGCAGATGATATTGGGCTAATGGCTGACAACAAGGAAGATTTGCAGAGATAAGTTAGATTTCAGATTCAGTGAGGAAAAGTCAGAAGTCATGATTTTTAATGTCAGTGAAGGTAGTGAGCTTAGAATACAGGAGGTCATGCTAGAGATAAGAAATAAATACAAATATCTGGGCGTATGGATAAGCAATGGGGCTGAGTACCTAAGGCAACACGAAATATACGTGTCGACTAAAGGTAACAGGAATGCAGCGGTAATGAAAAACAGGGCCCTATGGAATTTAAATAGGTATAATGATGTGAGAGGAATATGAAAAGGGGTCAAGGTTCCTGGTCTGACGTTCGGCAATGTGGTCTTGTGCATAAGATCAGAACTTCAAGCAAGATCAGAAATTAAGCAACGTGGAATAGGTAGGCTTGCCGGGAATGCACCAAATCAGGGAGTACAAGGTGATATGGGATGGACATCATTTGAGGGCAGGGAAGCTAGCAGCAAGATAAAATTTGAGAAGCGATTGGGAGAAATAGGTGAGGAGCGTTGTGCTAGGAAGGTATTCAGCTACTTTTATATGAAGAATGGCGACACAAAATGGTGGAAGCGAACCAGAAAATTGACTGGTAAATACTTGGAAAACAGCAGGGGGCCAAACCAAAAAGAATTATCGGTTAAGAAGAAGGTGAAGGAAGCTGAGACTGATATGTGGACAATCGACATGATTAAGAAGTTCGCACTAGAGATCTATCGAACTTTTAAGCAGGGAATTGCCAAGGAAATGATCTATGATAATACTCGGGGTAGTTCTCTACTGTTTGAGGCCAGGACGGGAGTATTGCGAACCAAGACATATTGGGCCAAATACGAAGAGGTAGACACGGTATGCAGTGCGTGTGAAGAGGAAGAAGAAACTGCCGAACACTTGATAATCATCTGTAAAGGGCTTCACCCTATAGTTCAGAATGATGGCGCCGAGTTTTTCAAAGCACTGAAGCTTAAGGACAGTGAGGGCAAAATAGACTTTAAGTAGGTAGAATTAACTAGAAGAAGGGTATCTGACTGGTGGCTGAAGTAAAGGCACGAGTGAAAATTAAACCCTTCACTGCAAGGTACGAATCCTCAACCTCACTTTTTAAGGAAAAAAATAGTTTTTGGTTTATTAAGTGTTACGGCTTGGTGGCACTAGCCACCGCCTGACCTAAAGGGTGCAGCAGTATCCATCCATTCATTCATCCATCAATCCAAGGTGGTATCGGTGAGGAGGACATACCTGCGAGTAAGTGGCAGTAATTCGGCTCTATATCACCTCAGCCAGGAAGCAAGGCAAGCTCTCTTGTCGTTCTGCAACTTTACGTGGGAAACGGCGATAGTCCAAGAGAGTTGGATGTGCAGCCGCATAGTGGTTATATTGAAGCCAGGCATGTGTTCCCACGAGTTATCTTCCTATAGACCCATTACCCTAGCCAGTTGTATCGGCAAGGGGTTGGAACGCATGGTGCTGACAAGACTAGAATGGCTGCTGTAAAATCATATCGGCATACCGGATTTTATACATGGCTTCCGCAGGGGTCAATCCTCTATAGAAAGTGTTGTAGACCTAGTTTCTTCCGTTGAAAAGGAAAGACAACGTCGGAGTTTGGTAGGAGCCATTTTTTATTTAAAGGGCGCTTACGCTAGCGTCCTTCATGAGGTCATTCTTGATGCACTTGAAGACATCGGTGTTGGTGGCCGACTCCACGCATTGATAGTGAGCTATCTCAGAGCTCGTACATTTTTTAGTTGACATCTGACGGAGACATGGCCAGGCACCTTTTAAGTCTTGGAGTTCCCCGAGACACCGTCCTGCACGTCATGCTTAATTTTAACATAACACTCATCGGCCTTGAAGCTGAGCTCCACGACGTTGTCAGAATCAGTGTGAATTCGGACACGATATGCATATGGGCATCTGGAGCAACGTAACCACAACTACGAGCAAGCTTACAACAAAGCACATCTGTAACATGTTAGTGCTTGCGTCGTCAGGGCCTGGAACTTTCACTAGCAATATGTGCTGCGTTGGCGTTTACGAAGAAATCAACGGCACGGTACGCAATCATCGCTGACGGAGCAGTGATTTCCACAGTCAAGCACTACCGCTATTTAGGGGTCATCGTTGATCACAACCTGTCCTCGTCGAAGCATGTGATGGTGCTGCGGAACGAACTAATCAGTTTTGTATATGCCCTGCGTGTTATAGCAGGACTGACATGGGGCCCTTCAGGGAAAAGTTTTCTGCAGTTGTACAAGGCTTTGTTTGCGGAGCATATACGGTACGGTTCACCTGTACTATCCCGCAGGTGTGCAACGTGCCTTCGTACATCGGTGAGCCTTTAAGCACGAGCACTGAGAACATGCCTAGGTTTGCCACGGTACACGTCAACCTCTGGCACTATAGAGGGGTCCCACACCTACCCTATACAGGTTTACACGTCCTGTGAGCCTCTTCAAATGCACCTTCGTCTGCTGACCCGACATGCACAGCACCCGTTGTCTTCGCTGCCAGCGGACCGACCAGGCTGAACCTTTCACGATGCCTTGATACGCATAGACACATGATCCCTTAAGGCTTTGCACCTGCCGTGATCCTCGGAGTACCTTCATGGACATTGACTGAACCACTGGTGTGCCTTCACATACGTGGAATTGCGTATAAGTCGCATGCTTCTTATATTGCCCTCAAGCAACTCACCTTGGCACATTTGTATGACCGATACAGCGACTGTGTGCACATCTACACCGATGGATCCGTAACTTCGTCCACCTCAGCTGCAGTCTTCGTGATCCCTTAACTCGGTATTTCCCGACGCTACAAATTATATCACACGTCATCTTTGACAGCTGCAGAACTTGTTGCTATACAGGAAGCCATAGAATTTGTGCACGACCAAGCACCACGTAAATGGACGATTTTGTCTGATGCAAAATTAGCGCTTCAAGCTTTCTATTCTTGCTCAAGAAGAGGCCGATTTCACGCGTTAGCGTTAGGAATCATCCAAGCATTTGACCTAACACACATGAGTGGTCACTTGATTACACTATATTGGGTTCCGGAACACTGCGGCCTGGTTAGAAACGAAATAGCCGATAGCGAAGCGAGAGTGGCATTACACAACGCTCCTATGTACTTCAAAGTACCGTATTCGCGAAGTGACGTC
Organism: Rhipicephalus microplus; assembly: GCF_043290135.1. NCBI lineage: Eukaryota > Metazoa > Arthropoda > Arachnida > Ixodida > Ixodidae > Rhipicephalus > Rhipicephalus microplus. Next base: position 31,430,964 of record NW_027464587.1, read on the forward strand.
AACACATTGTTGAGATTGCTCTTGCGCTGCCACTTACTGGTCGCTACCCGACCATCGGAACAAGCTTCTGCAGAAAAGAGACACCGATATGACTTTTCGTCTTCCAGCTAAAATCAGCCGAAGACATGCTACTATGCTGCACCGGATTCGCCTGGGCGTCGCCTTAGCTAGTCACTGCACCCACCTAATCGACTGTGCGGACAGCCTAAACTATGAGCGCCTCCAAGTGCGCGAAACTTTGGCTCACATATTTTGTGACTCCCCATTATACGTGGCGCAAAGAAAAAGATTAACTTCAACATTGGCAAGCATCGGACGAACGCCATTGAGTAAAAGCCACATGCTATCAGCAATGAACGACCAGACAGTGTCAAAAACTGCCACAAAGGTTGTTTTAGACTTTATAAAAAGCACTGGGCTAGATACTAGACTGCAGGGTTCTATGCTAAGTATCTCCTGTACATACGCATCACATCTTCTTGTGCTCATCATCATCCTGCATCTCTCTCTTCTTCCTCCTTCCTTTATGCCCTGTGTTGAGCAGCAGGCTAGAGTGAACTAGTTTAGGCTGACCTCTCTGCCTTCTAATAAATTCTCATTCTCTCTCTCAGTGTTGAGACAACACAATCGGGCAAATGCTATGGTCGTTCGCGCGTGAAACGTTAGGGAGCACTAGAATGATCGTGCACACTGGCGCACAAGCGAGTTTTTCACGTGGTATTTTTTTGTGGTTTATGGGCATTTGTAGTTGGCAGAAAGACACAAATAATTAACAGATATAAAGTTCAAAACTGTCTCATCAGATGTTTTGTAAATCGATCTACGACTTTCTCACTTATATGTTTTATCCATCTTTGTTCCTTCAAAAGTTAGTTGAAAGATTTCTAATTAAACAACATTTTAGAACAGAAAAAATTTTCTGTCCTACTCCAGGCAACGGTCAGCAGCATGCATTTGGTCGCATCGCGATTGCGTGTGTCAGCATATCTTTCAACTCGGACTAAAGATAGCTGGGGCAACCTGTATATTCAGTGCGTAATAAATAAACCTTCAGTTGATAATACGCACTTGATCTTGCCTGCTTGTCATTCGTGCTTTCTACCACGAAGTATAGATCGAAAAAAACAACAACATGCAGTAGCATACAGCAACAATGTGCAGCATACTACATACAGCGTCAATGCACAACGAAGAAATATGTACACGTGTAATGATTTTGGATCAGGTTATGGACACAGTATACAACAAAAATGGAAAAAACTGATTTAAAGCGATACCAAGACCCTGGGAAAAGGTGAATAGCGTATAAACGGTGTTATTGAGTAACCAAAAGGGAATGTTTAACCTTTTTCTTAGGGTTATATGTGGAACGGTATACGTGAATATAAGTGATCTCTGGATTGAAAAGAATGAAAGCCTGAACGCGTTAGCATGTGTTCAACTTGGTTGATACAGAACACAGGAGACGATGACAAAAAAGAAAACACACACAAAAGCTGAGTCACGACTGAAATTTATTTGGAAGAAAAACAACAATCATAAAGGTGAAGAACAAGTTCAGATAGAAAATTCTTTACAGCAAGACATCTAAACACGCCGCAAAAAATGAAAAAACACGTAAAGATATACATTGATATAATCGGCACGTTCTGCAAAGATACATAAATTCTGCGTCGCTCAGTGAAACTGGTGGCATGCTGACAAACTTAACGTTTTTACGTGAGACACCCTACGCGGAAGGACGCCTTGAAGCGCCCTGCTGCATCGCCACCCCTGTTCGTTCACCTTTTCCTACTGTTTCGCTCCAGTCAGCGCCGCACTTGCCGTACTACGAAGGCTCGTACATGCCGCCACCCTTGCTCTTTGTCCGTGGCGCTCCTGCAACGCTTCTTCCGAAGCAACCGGTCCAATACATCGATGATCGGCACACGTATCCTCGAAGGTCGGATGTTTGGCGCACACCCGATCACCGGCCTCTATGCTATCACTGCGGCGAAGCTGGTCACTTGCACCGCCACCTTAGACTTCGCAGCTTCTCTGCGTACTCGCCGCCACCCCGCTACGCCCAGGGACCCCACGACATCGAAAACTACTTCTTCCGGCAGCATGCACAACCATCTGCCAGGTGCCAGTCAGACTCGCCATCACCGAGGCGATTTTCATCACTGCCCCAGCGGTATTCTGCCACACGTTCTCCCAGCACCCGCCGGGAAAACTAAGTGAAGCGACCTCTTGGGGCAGGGTCACTGAACGTCGAAGCGCTGAATACCTGCTATTAACACAAAGACGTACAGAAACTGACCGAGCATGACCTACTGCTGCAAAGGAGGGCCGGAGGTCACTCGACATATCAGTGACAATTGATGGTTGCGCCGTTAGTGCGTTAGTAGACACCAGCGCACACTATTTCATACTGAACGGAAGCTTGCGACGCCGCTGATAAAATAATCACGCCTCGGCTTAACTCGCAGATTCGGACTGCTGGTGGCCTTGTCGTTACTCATCTGGACGCCTGCGCCACCAGAGTTGAGATTCAAGAGTATACATTCGCAGCAAGCCGCCTTGTTCTACGCAAATGCTCCTGTGACGTTGATTTCTGCAGAGTTGATTTTCTGCAGGAGAATGGTGCTTTTATATATCTGCAAGAGCGCCGCATCACATTCTCAGCTAAGGGAGCAATCGACGTGCGGTAACACGAAAAGCGTGTCAATGTACTTCGTGTTTTTCAACAGATCGTGACGCTTCCTCCACGAGCAAGTGTTCTAGTCGACGTCACATGCAGTGGTTTGAGCGATGGTGAAGTGGTGGCCGAGAGAAACCTAAAACACCTCCTGCAGCAAGGCATTTGTGTTGCTAGAAGTGTAATACACCTGCGTGATGGCCGATTTGAATTGCTCGTAACCAACGAGCACCGGCACCTTTTCCCCGGCACTTCGATAGTGCTTGCCCACGAAGTAGTAAACGTCACCAACTGTCTCACGTCAGAACAAGTGACTAGGATAGACACCCGAATGAGCAATATTGATATCGATCTTGATATGTCCACCGATAACCAGACTGCACTGTGTGCGTTCTTGTTAGTGTTCAGGTCTTGCTTCGCAAGTTCATCAAAGATTAACCAGACAACTTTCACTCGACATAGGATCATCAAGTACGAGTTCTCATGCCACATACACCAGCACCCTTACCATGTGTCGACTAAAAAACGTGAAATGATACGTACGCAAGTCCGCGAGGTGCTCGACGATGGCGTTATAGAACCATCAAACAACCCGTCGATCTACAGTCATCCTCTTCAGTCAACCATCTCCAGTAGTCCTTGTCAAAAAGGAAGACGGGTCGCTACGCCTCTTCGTCGACTACCCGAAGCTTAACAACGTGACCAAAAAGAGCGCGTATCGGCTGCCACATATCGACAAGTTGCTGGATAGGCTTCGTCGTGCCCGTTATTTCTCTTCTCTCGATCTGAAAAGTGTGCACTGGCAAATTGACGTAGATCAGAGTGACCACGAGAAAAAAGCCTTCGTGACTCCAGATGGCCTCTACTTATTTCGAGTACTGCCGTTTGGTTTGTGTTCAGCGCCGGAAATTTTCCTCCGAATGATGGACACTGTGCTCACAAGGCTGAAGTGGTAGGCTTTTCTTGTCTACCTGAATGATGTGGTGGTCTTTTTCGCCTCGTTTGAGCAGCTCCTCCACCGCCTGCGCAGCGTGCTAGAGGCTATCTGATTGGCAGATCTTACACTAAAGCCACAGAAGTGCCACTTTGGTTATAAGGAACTCAAATTACTTTGACATGTAGTTAGCGCCAAAGGGGTCCGTCCTGATTTCGACAAGTTTGCCGCTGTTGCCGAATAACCAGCTCCTGTCTATATGAAAGCCAGTCGACGCTTCCTTGGTTTGTGCGCCTATTTTCGCTGGATCATTCGTGGCTTTTCACTATTAGCACAACCTCTGACTTGTCTCACAAGGGACGACACGCCATTAGTTTGGTAAAACGAACAACAAAGAGCTTTCGATGAACTGTGACAGCGCATGCAATCAGCGCCCATTGTCACTCATTTCGGCGATGATGCTGACACGAAGGTGCACACTGACGCCAGTAACATTGGTCTTAGTTCAGTGCTTGTTCAGCATCAAGATGACTTCGAAAGTGCCGTAGTCTACGCCAGCCGCTTCCTATCCTGTGCCGAGGCGAATTATTCAACCACGGAGAAAGATAGCTTCGCAGAGGTGTGGGTAATCGCCAAGTTTCGCCCATACTTTTAAGGTAGTCCCTTCATGGTAGTGACAAACCATCATGCCTTCTGTTGGTTGACAAGCCGGCGTGACCCTTCGGAATGACTAGCACGGTGGAGATAGCGGCTGCAGAAATTAGACGTCACCATTGTTCATAAGTCAGGCCGTAACCATAAAGACGCTGACATACTGTCACGCGCACCCCTTTAGGTCGTCAGTCAAGAAGCAGAGGACGATGAAGGTTCCATGGACCCCATTAGCTCATCACACGTGAGCAGACAGCAGCGAGATGGCGCAGGAATTCGTCTGATTATTGATCACTTAGAGGGCCAGGGTGCAATCATACCACGTTATTTATTCCGCTCATTGACGTCGTTTTGCCAGTGGGACAGCGTGCTGTAAAAGAAGAACGCCTGTTCAAACAACCGTGCTTACCTCCTGGTGGTTCCTCGAGACATGCGAGACGACATCCTCTTCGGTTGTCATGACGAGCCCACATCTGGTCATCTGGGCTACTCGCGAACGCTTGTCAAAGTAAGCGAAATCTGCTATTCGCCCGGACTTTTGGCCAGCGTTATGACGTATGTCAAGGGCTGTCGAGAATGCCAGCGCCGAAAGCAACGATGTGTTAAGCCAGCTGGTTTTCTTCAGCCAATCGAAGCAACTTGCACACCGTTCAACCAATTTGGCTTGAACATTCGCGGGCCGTTTCTTCTGTCTGCAGACAGCAACATTTGGGCGATCGTCGCAACCGACTATTTGATACGCTACGCTGAGACGCAGGCGATCCCACGACCGATACCGGGCGTCGCTAATGTTGTATGCATGAAGCCGATCATTGCGCGTTGTTCGTAACTTTTTCTTTGCCATTCACTGCTTTTTGAGCTTTTTATTTGTTTTTGTGAACTTGCTTGTTCATTCAATGACTTTTATAATTTGTTTCGCTCTTGATTTCTAACTTTTCTTTTACAAAGTTTTTAATATTTTTTGACGTACTTATGTTGTAGCATCGGGGTGGGGCTATGTGTTTTTATTTCTCTCTTTTTCTTACTTTTTCTTTAGAAAGGGGAATAATGCTACCCACACGTGGTGGTTTAAAGCAAGAGTGGCTCGCACCCTGAAGGAGAAAAAATATCTTGTGCTTCTTCTCTGCTCGAGAGCCAGCCGCGACAGCCTTTTACTCCAGGAGCTAGCCACTCGGCAGCTTAATAAACCCCGAGAGTACTTGCGAAGCCTCGTGGCAATATCAGTGATCTCTGGATCGCACAAAAATGGAAGGTCGAGCAAGTTGGTATGCGTTTAACTTGGTTGATACAGCGCACAGGAAACGACGATAGAAAAGAAAACAGACAGGGGCTGACTCACAACCAATTATTATTTGGAAGACAGCAAACAGATAGATGAACTACAAGTTAAAAGACAAAAAAAAAACCAGCACCAAAGCATTCAGACGCGCCGTAAGCAAGGAAAAAAAAACAGATGAAGATAATCATTGGCCAAATCTGCAGGTGCTGTAAAGACACATAAATTCGGCATCGCTCAGCGAAATTGATGGCATGCTGACACGCTCATAGTTTTTCCTTCGAATGTAAAAGGCTTCAATCACTTCTCTTGCTACCTGATTTATATGATGCAACGTTATCATTGTGTATCTGAGCCATATTTGCGACAATGAGCGGCGAGAGAATAGGTTTCGCCCCTGATAATGAGCATTCGTGCTCCCGAAGGGGAGCATTGATGCATCTTCTGCTTGACCATTGTATGCTTCACCGTGTGAAGACTGAATTTGGTATACAATGGCGTTTTTTCAGTCTGCATATTAGGAGGACTGGTTTATTTCACAGTTGCCAGGAAAACTTTTATGGCTTTTTTTGAGTTAACGGCAGTATGTTTTCGCACTTTCGCGCAAAAAGACACAAACATATCTGGAGACAAAAAACAACGTTAACGCCGCAACGTTAGACCACGTTTTTAATCCATATGCTCCTCGGTGAGTATACGGTCAGACGGTGTACTTTTTTTCTCTGGCAGCTTGTTCTTCATTCCCAGCCTGTGTTCCATTTGTTTTCAGAAGTTTTGTCGTCTTCTCGCACGCATGGGTAATGACGTCTTCCAGAGAACCCGGCTTCATTAGGTCTATGAACTTGGGTATTCAAGCCAATCTGCAACTTGTTCTAATAATAATGCTGAATTGCAAAGCAAACGCAAAAAATATTTCTCTGTAGCTGTGAAACAGCAATAAGCACTATACGAACACTCATCACCACTACACATTAAGCACTGTTTTCGTGAATAAAGTTTTCTGTTTCCTGTTATACCGAACCCTATATGATGAGAGCTCAAGCATGTTTTAATATTGTCACGAGGTTGTGATACACGCAGCACTTGAGAGGAAGCACGCAGGAGTCAGGGCGGTGTCAGGCGAACTGTTTATTGGGCGAAGTTGTGCCCAGCAAAACAGGGCCAAACACAACTCACAGCAACAGCGGCGTGAACAGTCGTCGGCCGACGGAAAAAAAAAAGACCCCCAGTGGCGCACTGCGCCGGCTTTTTATACACGCGTCGTAACGCGTTCCAAAGTGGCACACAAGATAAACGCGGCCTGCGTTGCGCTAGCGTCTTCCTTCGCAAACGAAAAGAACCGCACGTGTCAGTTTTTTATACACGCGTCGTAACGCGTTCCAGAGTGGCATACAAGATAAAAGCGGCCTGCGTTGCGCTTAACAGAAAGTGATAGCGTCTTCCTTCGTAAACCAAAAGAACCGCACGTGTCACTACCCCCCTCTGAAAAAGCATCGTCCCGATGCTAAAGACAGAACATAAGAGAGAGAGTACATGCAATAAATTACATTAACAATGCGTCACAGCTAATCAGCGCGCGTAATAAGGTTTAAGTCGCACCACGTGTACGACTTCGGGTCGTGCACGGCGTCGTTGGGATGACGTTAAGCCATCGGGCACGACCTCATAGTCCAGTTCACCACGACGTCGGACTACCTTGTAGGGTCCAAAGTAGCGTCGCAGGAGCTTCTCAGACAATCCCCGTCGTCATATCGGCGTCCAGACCCAGACAAGGTCACCTGGTTGGTATTCGGTGTGGTGTCGTCGAAGGTTGTAATGGCGCCTGTCGACCGTCTGTTGGCTCTTTATACGCAGGCGGGCTAGCTGTCGAGCTTCTTCAGCGCGATCCAGGTAGCTGGCGACGTCGAGGTCTTCTTCGTCGGTGCCGACCGGTAGCATGGCGTCAAGCGTCGTTGTTGGGCTCCGTCCGTAGACGAGCTTGTATGGAGCAAACTGCGTCGTTTCCTGCACGGCCGTGTTGTACGCGAAGGTTACATACGGGAGTATGGCGTCCCACGTCTTGTGCTCGACGTCCACGTACATGGCCAGCATGTCGGCGATGGTCTTATTTAGACGCTCGGTGAGGCCATTCGTCTGTGGGTGGTACGCGGTGGTTCGGCGGTGGCTTGTCTGACTGTACCTCAAGATCGCTTGCGTTAGGTCAGCCGTAAAGGCCGTACCTCTGTCGGTGATGAGGACCTCGGGGGCTCCGTGGCGGAGGACGATGTTCTCAATGAAGAACATGGCGACCTCGGCGGCAGTGCCCTTGAGCAAGGCCCTTGTTTCGGCATAGCGGGTGAGGTAGTCAGTCGCTACGACAATCCATTTGTTGCCAGAAGTTGACGTCGGGAACGGCCCCAGTAAGTCCATGCCGATTTGTTGGAATGGCCGTTGAGGTGGTTCGACGGGTTGCAGAAGTCCGGCTGGCCTAGTTGTCGGCGTCTTGCGTCGCTGACAGTCTCTGCATGTTTTTACGTAGTGGGCGACGTCGGCAGCGAGGCGAGGCCAATAGTACTTCTCTTGTATTCGTGACAGTGTGCGGGAAACACCAAGATGTCCGGCTGTCGGGTCGTCGTGTAATGCTTCCAGAACCTCTGGACGTAACGCTGAAGGTACCACGAGGAGGTGGTCGGCGCGGAGCGGCGAGAAGTTTTTCTTCAGGAGGACGTTGTTTCGCAGGAAAAACGAAGCCAGTCCTCGGCGGAATACTTTCGGCACGTCGGCGGTCTTGCCTTGCAGGTAGTCCATGAGGATCTTGAGCTCCGGGTCAGCTCGTTGGCGTTCCGCGTAGTCGTCGGTACTTATGGGTCGCAGGAAAGAGTCGTCGTCCTGGTCATCCTGGGGCGGCGGATCGACAGGGGCGCGAGACAAGCAGTCGGCGTCGGAGTGCTTTCGTCCGCTCTTGTAGACGACGGTGATGTCAAATTCTTGTAGTCTGAGACTCCACCGTGCGAGGCGCCCTGATGGATCCTTCAAGTTAGCTAGCCAACACAAGGCGTGGTGGTCACTCACGACTTTGAAAGGCCTGCCGTACAGGTAGGGGCGGAACTTTGATGTAGCCCAGATGATGGCAAGGCATTCCTTTTCTGTCGTGGAATAATTGGCTTCTGCCTTAGAAAGTGACCGGCTAGCGTAACTGATGACCCTTTCAAGTCCGTCGGTCCTCTGCACGATCACGGCGCCGAGCCCTGTGCTGCTTGCGTCCGTGTGAATTTCGGTGTCAGCTTCTTCGTCGAAGTGCGCCAGTATTGGCGGCGTTTGCAGGCGTCGCTTCAATTCTTGAAATGCCTCGACTCGTGGCGTTTCCCATTTGAAGTCGACGTCGGCCTTCGTGAGGTACGTCAGTGGCTCGGCGATCCGCGAAAAGTTCTTCACAAAGCGCCTGTAATAAGCGCAGAGGCCAAGAAATCGGCGTACTGCTTTCTTGTCGGTGGGTGCAGGAAAGTCGGCGATCGCAGCTGTTTTCTGTGGATCAGGGAGCACTCCCGACTTGCTGATAACGTGGCCAAGGAACAATAGTTCCTCGTAGGCGAAGCGGCACTTTTCTGGCTTCAGGGTAAGTCCCGAGGCTTTGATTACCCGAAGAACAGCTTCAAGGCGCCGGAGGTGCTTGTCGAAGTTGGAAGAAAATACGACTACGTCGTCCAAGTAGACGAGGCAAGTCTGCCACTTCAAGCCTGCGAGTACTGTGTCCATAACCCGTTGGAACGTCGCAGGCGCCGAGCAAAGACCAAAGGGCATGACCTTAAACTCGAATAGGCCGTCTGGTGTTATGAAGGCAGTCTTCTCTCGGTCTCTCTCGTCTACTTCGATTTGCCAGTAGCCGGTTTTGAGATCCATCGACGAAAAATACTTGGCGTTGTAGAGTCTGTCCAGAGCATCGTCTATCCGTGGGAGGGGATACACGTCTTTCTTCGTGATGTTGTTCAGGCGACGATAATCGACGCAAAAACGTAGGGTTCCGTCCTTCTTCTTCACCAACACCACGGGTGATGCCCACGGACTCGTAGACGGCTGAATGATGTCGTCACGCAGCATTTTGTCGACTTGTTGCTTGATGGCCTCGCGTTCCCGTGCAGAAACTCGGTAGGGGCTCTGACGGAGCGGACGGGCATATTCGTCGGTTATGACGCGATGTTTCGCGAGAGGGGTCTGACGAAGCCTCGACGACGACGAGAAGCAGTCCTTGTATTGGTGGAGTAAGGCTTTGAGCTCCTTTTGTTGCTGCCTGGAAAGGCTTTGATTGACGTCGAAGGCAGGCGCGGACACTGCTGTCGACGTTGCGGCTCCCTGAGAATCAGTGAGGGCGAAGGCAGTGCTCGCTTCCACAAATTCGCTTAGATGTGCTACCGTCGTGCCCCTATTTAAGTGCCTATATTCGTTGCTGAAGTTCGTCACCATTACCTTGGCTTCACCGTTATGAAGCTTGGCTATGCCTCTTGCGACGCACATCTGACGCTTTAGGAGCAGGTGCTGGTCGCCTTCGATGACACCTTGTAAGTTGGTAGACGCTTTGGTGCCGACGGAAATGATGACGCTCGACAGTGGCGGGATGGTTACCTGCTCTTCTGTCACATTCAAGGCATTGTGAGCGACGTTGCAGTCTGACGCCGTTGCATTATCCGTGGACAGCGTGATTGACCTGGACCTTAGGTCGATTACTGCGCCTTGCTGGTCCAGGAAATCCATGCCTAAAATGACGTCTCGCGAGCATTGCTGCAGGACCACAAAATTCACAGAATACGTCTGGCTGTGAATCGTGACTCTTGCCGTGCAGGTTACAGTCGGTGTTATAAGGTGGCCCCCTGCTGTTCGGATATCCGGTCCTTCCCATGCAGTCTTTACCTTCTTGAGCTTAGCGGCGAAGAGACCACTGATGATAGAGTAGTCGGCGCCGGTATCGACTAGGGCGGTGACGCTGTGGCCGTCGATGATCACGTCGAGGTCGGTGGTTCGTCGTCTGGCGTTCCGGTTAGGTCGGGGCGTCGGATCACGGCTGCGTCGGCTTGGTCCGGTGCTGCTATGTCGCGTCGGCGGCGAGGCTTTGTCGTAAAGACTCTGCTCAGGCGGCGTACTGCGACTACGTCGGGAAAGTTCGTGCGTCGTGGTCGTCGTCATCGGCAGCGGCGGCGGCGGAGGAGGATCTTCGGCATTGCGTCGTGCAGCAACCGCACCTCCATCGGTTGCTGCCTTTAGTTTCCCGGGTAGGGGCTTGGGGATCGGCCCCGGTTAGGGCCGGTGTACTGGCGGCGATCCGGGGAGACGTAGCGGCCAGGCGAAGGTGAACGGGATGGTCGTCGTTGTTGCCACTGCGATCCGGCGATGTAGTCGGCGATGTCGCGAGGTCGCTCACCTGGGCGCGGACGCGGCGCGTTCACGTCGAAGCCACGCAGTCCCATCTCACGGTACTGGCAGTAGCGGTAGGTGTGCCCGGCTTCGCCGCAGTGATAGCATAGTGGGCGGTGGTTCGGGGTGCACCAAACGTCAGTTTTCCTCGGCGAGCGCTGGATTACTGGCGAGCGGGAAGGCGTCGGGGGTGGCGGCGGTGGCTGGCGACGAAACTGCGGAGACGTTGGGTCCTGGTGTTGGCGAGGAGCGGCGACAGGTCGTCGTGCAGTAGCGGCGTAGGTCATCGCCTCCGGTTGGGGCTGTGGCCGTTCAGGAACGCTCAGTGAGCGCTGTAGTTCCTCGCGGACTACGTCTTCGAGAGAGGCGACTTGGGGCTGAGACGATGGCAACATGCGGCGCAGTTCTTCACGAACAATAGCGCGTATGGTCTCGCGCAGGTCGTCGGGGCAGAGTCCTCGGACTTCTGTGACGTCTGGCGACATGCGCCGATCGTATTGGCGGGTCCGCATTTCAAGAGTCTTCTCGATGGTGGTAGCCTCGGAGAGGAACTCTTGTACCGTCTTTGGCGGGTTTCTAATCAGTCCGGCGAAGAGCTCCTGCTTCACTCCTCGCATAAGCAGGCGAACCTTCTTGTCCTCAGACATGTCGGCGTCGGCGTGGCGGAAAAGTCGCGTCATCTCCTCCGTGAAGATCGTTACGTTTTCGTTGGGGAGCTGCACCCGAGTTTCAAGCAGTGATGCGGCTCTTTCCTTCCGCACGACGCTTGCAAAGGTGCGCAGGAAAGCAACGCGGAAGTCGTCCCAGGTTCGAAGCCTTGACTCGCGGTTCTCGAACCAAGTCCTTGCGGCGTCTTCCAGGTAAAAATACACATGACGCAGCTTGTCGTCCGGGTCCCACTTATTGAGGGCTGCGACGCGGTCGTAAATGTCAAGCCAGCTTTCCGGGTCTTCGTAGGTCGATCCGCGGAAGGTAGGTGGCTCTTTGGGCTGGTTGACGACCACGGTTGCCGAAGACCTTGCTTCCGTCATCGTGGATGCCGGCTTCGTAGCAGCCTTTGTTTTCTTGTCCTTGTCGGGGAGCGGCAGGTATTCGGGCGGTAGTCCTTGTTGTCTTCGGCTCACTGGAACGACCGGGTCGGCGTCGTCCTCTTGGCGGCTTGGGCTTGGCTCACGGCTGGACGGGGGCGTACGGTACATGGACAGAGAAGCACCTCCACCAGATGTCACGAGGTTGTGATACACGCAGCACTTGAGAGGAAGCACGCAGGAGTCAGGGCGGTGTCAGGCGAACTGTTTATTGGGCGAAGTTGTGCCCAGCAAAACAGGGCCAAACACAACTCACAGCAACAGCGGCGTGAACAGTCGTCGGCCGACGGAAAAAAAAAGACTCCCAGTGGCGCACTGCGCCGGCTTTTTATACACGCGTCGTAACGCGTTCCAAAGTGGCATACAAGATAAACGCGGCCTGCGTTGCGCTAGCGTCTTCCTTCGCAAACGAAAAGAACCGCACGTGTCAGTTTTTTATACACGCGTCGTAACGCGTTCCAGAGTGGCATACAAGATAAACGCGGCCTGCGTTGCGCTTAACAGAAAGTGATAGCGTCTTCCTTCGTAAACCAAAAGAACCGCACGTGTCAATATGGTCAGCTGTTTGAGTAGTTGGTTTGACATCTTGCTAAGGGTAGTGCAGATTTGGTTAGGAAGAGAGCACGTGACAAAAAGTGCACTGACTTGCAATGAAATTTATTCGAAAAAAAGTTCACGCCAAAAAAAACTAACGTGAAGGTGGGTTGACAACAGTCAGTGTCCCAAAAATGTTTTCGCAAAACACCAGCAAACCACCCGAAAATGTCGGATATCTTGAAAGGGAGTGCATTTCCTGATTTACCTGCTCCAAAAGATTTCTGCCTTTTTCATCAGGTGTACAAAAGGTGCACTTGATGGTTGCAGAACACTCTTCGAAGAACTTAATGTCGTCACTCGAGCAAAGAGCGGGTATGAAAGGAACCCTAGAGGCGTACCAAATCAAGATTGCAACAGGCACATGCATCAGTGCACTTTGAGTGGAATTGACGATTGAAGAGACAGAATTGATTCGCAGCGTTTCAATAATTGAGTGCAGTCCCCTCAAAATATCTTCACCGCATTTTCCGGTGGTTTGGAAACACTTTTTTTTTCACAGAGATTGCTCTCAATGCGCCTGCGCATAAGCTTCCTTGGGGTGAAGCCTTCAAAAAATAGTTGAGTGGCAATTGAATGGCCTCTCGGTCGTGTGTTCTTTTCCTAGGCGATTCCGGGGCCCTGATGCAAGATTAGCTAAGTTTTTTTTATGTTTTCACGCTGTGAAATACACTAAGTGATTTCGGGTAAAAGAAGATTAAGCACGATGATCTCTGACAACAACAGATCAGTAATCGCGCCAGTATACAAAATATTTATAATCTCGTGGCATAATTTGATCTGTAAAATGATTCTACCTCGAGGCTGTTGCCGCCTAAAAGCAATATTTTGAACCAAACATATCCCACAGAAGCGTCATCACAAAGTAAGGGTACGCTTCTGATTTTCTTCTGTATAAGAATGAGCGCTCCACATTCCTGGTGATTACGGTCTTTTTGACAAGTCATGTTGCCGAATGAATACACTTCACAATCCCTTATTTAAGGTTAGAGCCAAGATGGTGTCTCGATGGCAATATCGGGCTGTGAGATGAGCAGTAGGTCTGTTTTATCTTTCAGGCTTTTATCTTATTATTCATTCATTGAATCATTTATATGTTTGTTAAATACTGTCAGCCTTTCACAGACCATCACAGGGAGTGGGTCGGGAGATACACAAGGGAAGTACTTAGTACTAGAAATAAAACTAGACAGTCGTATTAACTACAACAGCAACGTTTGGTAAGTCTCATAATCAGGGAGACCCCGCCGCAGTGGTATAGTGGCTAAGGTACTCGGCTGTTAACCGCAAGTCGCGGGTTCGTATCCCGGCTGCGATGGCTGCATTTCTGATGGAGGCGGAAATGTTGTAGGTCCTTTTGTTCAGATTTGGGTGCACGTTAAAGAACCCCAGGTGGTCAAATTTTTTTGAGCCCTCCACTACGGCGTCTCTGATATTTATATGGTGGTTGTGGGACGTTAAACCCCACATATCATTATCATCATAATCAGGGAGAGAATGGTTACGATGTACACTAAGTGAAACTGTACTTTAGTTAGGACAACAAAAGCAGCATAGGCGTTGTTGTCAAGATAGCAAAAAATAATGTAAAAAACACCATTATGTTAAAGCATACGAATATACTCTTCTATCCTTTGCACAAAACCTTTTACGCTATCTATAGCAATAAGATCTCGGGGCAACGTGTTTCATATGTCAATAGAAGCAGAAAAAAATGAAAAGTTGAATGTGTCGCAGCGTATTACGTATTGCCTGGGGTGCTTCTCGTGAGAACTTCTACGAGAATGGCGATGCAGTGGTTTCAAGTGTTCGTGCTTGGCTATGTTTATGCGATTGTTATAAAGCAAGAAAAGAAATTTTGTCGGTGCCACTCGCTGCCGGCCAGCAAGCGTAGGAATTGCGGTGACTGCGATGTAGTAGCTTAAAAAAATGCGAGCATAGCAGACGACAGGGCCACATCACCTGGAAGATGAGAAGAATGAAGGGGCATTGCAGCGCGCCCATTGAAAAAAAGAAGAAGAGACGCTCGCGGAGAACGAAGCTGTTGGGACGCCGGCAAGACGACGCAAGGGAGCCTAGGGTGAACCCGCAACTACGCGCGAGGTTCGAAAGGCCGGGTTCCTGTCCTCGAGCCATTGACGTCCTCGGGGCACGGCGTGTCGGCGTGGCCAGGTGCGAGTTCTGGGTGAGTGGTCCTGCGGACATCTCCGGTACGGCAAACGCCCTCGAAAGACCGGAGCTGCTGACCACGTCCACCGAGCCGACGTCGCTGACAGTGTGCGGCTACGCCTAGACCTGGTGATGCCCTCTACAGTGGTATGCTGACCTGGCACCCGAGCGACGACAGCATCCGAGCACGCAACGGGTCCCACTTCAAGGCACCGGGCTACGGCACAGACTGTGAGACAGTTTACTCTTTTCTTCTGTGTGTGAACTGCGTGCGTGTACGACTTATAGTACTTTATGTGCAATTGTTTTTTTTTGTTCGTCCAATATAACTTCCTTTTGTTTTCCTCACTGTCTCTATCTTCCTCGCGTCACACGCCTTGCGACGTGACGAACCTAACACACAACATATCTGGCGTCCGCGACAGGACTACTCTTGTTACATCTAAGGAGAGTATCACATCGCATATGTGTTTGTGATGGTTGATGATGGAGGCAGATAAGCTGACGGTGATCGGAAAGGAACTGGGGTTAAGTGGGTCAGCACTAAAAGAATGGATGGACCAAGAACGCACACGCAAAAAAGAGGCACGTGACACTCGTCTGGCTGAACGAAATGCCGCGAAAGAAGCCGAGGCAGCGGCAGTCGCTAGATTACAAGCAGAGAAGGAAGTTCTTGAGCTCAAGTTAAAGTTGCATCAGTTAGGTGTGGCAGCAGGTAGCACAACTACTGGGCAGCTTACCGAGGGTGCGCCCGTAGGCACCACGCAGAGCTACCAAAGTCCACATAAACTCATCCCAGCCTTTAACGAGGAACGCGATGAGCTGGACGCATATATAAAGCGATTTGAGCGCGTCGCCACTAGTCAAGACTGGCCGCAAGACAAATGGGCCCTATCACCAAGCCTTTGCTTGACCGGAGAAACCTTGAGTGTAGTTGGTAGGATGGCACCTGAACATGCCACGGACTACGTAACGTTGAATGAAACGCTACTACAACGCTTTAGGTTCACAGAAGAAGGCTATCAGACAAAATTTCGATCAGCCAAACCAGATGATTCTGAAACGGGCACGCAGTTTGCCGGTTGTCTATTATGTTATTTTGACCAATGACAAGAAATGGCCAAGACAGACCGGACCTACGATGCTCTGCGAGACAAAATTGTCTCGGAGCTGTTTCTCGCACAATACCATGAGAAACTCGCTGTGTTTCTTAAAGAAAGAAACTGTGAAAGCCTTGAAAAACTTGCGGAAACTACAGACCACTACTCGGACGCCCAGGGGTTGATTAACCTTGGCAAATGTAAAGGCGATATCCTGAGCAAGCCTCCAGGTCAAACTCGAACGTCTGAGCGGCAAGATGACAAAGAGAGACCGCAGTGTTTCCTTTGCAACAAAAAGGGTCACAGAGGTGCTGATTGCTGGACCAACACAAAGGGTCCAGGTACAAAGCCACCCTTTTGTGGAAAATGCCGCCGCACTGGGCATAAAACAGCTGACTGCTCCAAAAGGGCCAACAGCGTTGAGAAGGCCTCATGCTCTTTTCAATAAAGAGATGGAGCCAAGATAATAATTTAGAGTCGCAGGCTTCGCTTTGTGTGCCTAATAGTCCGGAGTGCGCAGAAACGCACGCAGCCAAGCTGAAGGAAAAATTGATGCACACGGGCGAAGGTGTACTCGAAGGATATCCCGCAACAGTACTGCGAGATACCGGATGCAATTCAATCATTGTCAAAAGATCTCTTGTGGCGGATAGCAAGCTGACTGGAAAGATTTCCTCGATTTACCTCCTGGACGGACGGTTGATGAAGCTGCCTGAAGCACACGTGGAAATTTTTTCACCTTTCTTCACTGGAAAAACTCGAGCCCTTTGTATGGATACTCCTTTATTTGATGTTGTCTTGGAAAATGTGGAAGGCGTTCGAGATGCTCACAATCCTGATAACAATTTGAAGAGCCGTCTTTACACCCAGAACACTGCAGAAGAGTATTCTGGCGCAGAAAAATCCGGTTCTGCACACGGACCCTTGTATGCAAAGACTTCCACATCGGCTTCAAGAAAAACACGTGTCAAGACAAAAGTTGCTGCAGTAAACCGACAGGCAGGAAATCCACATCTGCTTCCGGCTCCAGTTATCAGCTCCTTAGACATCAGCCCACAGGGCTTTAAAATCAAACAGGAGGAAGACAGCAGCCTGCGGAAATGCTTCGAAGCCGTTAACAAAGAGGTCAAGACAAGGTTTGCTAAAATATTGTTCTTCACGAAGGACGGAATCCTCTATCGCAAGTACACCCTTCACTCTAAGAGGCAGGTGAATCAGCTTGTGGTACCAAGGTGCCTACGACAATGTGTTATGAAAATGGCCCATGAAGGCATCCTTTCGGGACATCAGGGAATTAAACGAACTACAGACCGGGTACTCGAATAGTTCTACTGGCCAGGGGTTCAGTCAGACATCAAACGATTTGTTAAATCGTGTGATATATGTCAAAGAAAAAAAAACAAGCACTTGGTGGGTCGTGTACCTCTCGGCAACACTCCTATAATTGACACCTCTTTCAAGAGAGTAGCCATTGATATTGTGGGTTCATTCTCACCGATGTCAGAGGGCGGAAACAAGTACGTACTGACAATGGTGGACATGGCAACGTGTTATCCCGATGCTGTAGAACTGCCGAGCATCGAGACGGAGAAAGTCGCCGAGGCACTTCTGGAGTTGTTTTCTCGTGTAGGTGTCCCATGGGAGATAATCAGTGACAGAGGCACGTCATTCTCGTCACGCCTAATGAAGGAGCTAAGCCGACTTCTCTCCTTCAAACAATTGCCAACAACCCCATGTCATCCCATGGCTAATAGCCTTGTGGAGAGGTTCAACGGCACCCTGAAACAAATGATAAAAAGAATGTGTCAGGAGTGTCCGAAGAAATGGGACCTGTACCTGGCGCTCTTACTCTTCGCTTTTCGCGAAGTTCCCCAGTCGAGCTTAGGCTTCTCTCCGTTCGACTCGCTCTACGGCCGTTACGTGAGAGGTCCTCTGGCGATATTGAAAGAATTATGGGCTGCTGATCATATTGATGATGATGTGAAAACATCCTATTGGTACGTAGTCGAACTGCAGAATCGTCTTGAAGCCACCTGCCGAATAGCCAAAGAGGAGCCCCAGAAAGCGAAAATGATACAGAAGAAGCATTGTGACTGAAAGACCAGACCACGTAAATTATCCCCTCGAGACAAGGTTCTCCTACTGCTTCCATCGGATGCCAACAAATTGGTTCTGACGTGGAAAGGACCCTTTAATGTCTGTGAGAGGAGAAATGATGTCGACTATTTAATTGACCTCGGTACCAGAAATACGCTTTTCCATATAAGCCTACTGAAAAAGTATGAGGAATGGTCGCCTGCACCACCGCATGAGCATCAGCTGTTTGCCAGGCGGATGACACCAAAAGCGACGAGCTACCATGCGTTCCACTCCAACGAAAGGAATACTGCACACAGTGTCATACGCAAGCGGTAGACTGCAACCACGCGCAGCTAATTACACTACAGTGGAGAGAGAGGCCCTGGCTCTTACGTGGGCGGTTCGGAAATTTGCCATCTACCTTTTTGGACGTGCATCAATTCTACAGAGTGACCACAAACCGCTTGTGTACATCAAGTAAGCCAAGCATGTGAACAGCCGCGTCCTACAGTGGAGCTTCATTCTTATGGAATAGGACTTTTTGTTCGAGTATATCAAAGGCAGAGACAACATAGGCGCAGATTACATGAGCCGTTTACCAACTCCGTGAGCAACGTCTGTATGAAGAATCGATGCTCAGTGGTATTAATAGCTTATGATGTCAACCTTATAGCACGATACAAGTATCATGACGCTTTAGTTCTGTGACTTGTTTCTTTTTTTTTCTGGTGTCTACTTCTGTGACCAAGTGTGCCGAGTGTGTGGGGCTCGGAACTGCTATAATGTGCAGTGGTGCTTACGTGTGTGTTTTCGACTGCGAACCAACGTGTCCCCAGTGTCCTCAAGTTCTAATACCGGAAGAACTTTCTTAAGTGGGGGCGATGTGATGTAGTAGCTTAAAAAAATGCGAGCATAGCAGACGACAGCGCCACATCACCTGGAAGATGAGAAGAATGAAGGGGCATTGCAGCGCGCTCATTGAAAAAAGGAAGAGACGCTCGCGGAGAACGAAGCTGCTGGGACGACGCAAGGGAGCCTAGGGTGAACCCGCAACTACGCACGAGGTTCGAAAGGCCGGGTTCCTGTCCTCGAGCCATTGACGTTCTCGGGGCACGGCGTGTCAGAGTGGCCAGGTGCGAGTTCTGGGTGAGTGGTCCTGCGAACATCTCGGGTACGGCAAGCGCCCTCGAAAGACCGGAGCTGCTGACCACGTCCACCGAGCCGACGTCGCTGACAGTGTGCGGCTACGCCTATGTAGACCTGGTGATGCCCTCTACAGTGGTATGCTGACCTGGCACACGAGCGACGACAGCATCCGAGCACGCAACGGGTCCCACTTCGAGGCACCGGGCTACGGCACAGACTGTGAGACGGTTTACTCTTTTGTGTGTGAACTGCGTGCGTGTACGACTTATAGTACTGTATGTGCAATAGTTTTTTTGTTCGTTCAATATAACTTCCTTTTGTTTTCCTCACTGTCTCCATCTTCCTTGCGTCACACGCCTTGCGACGTGACGAACCTAACACACGACAGTGACAGCCCCGCCGTGGTGGTCCAGTGACTAAGGTACTCGGCTGCTGACCCGCATGTCGCGGCCTCGAAATTTGGTTACGGAGGCTGCATTTTCGGTGATAGCGAAAATGCTGTAGGCCCATGTGCTCAGATTTGGGTGCACGTTAAAGAACACCACATGTTTGAAATTTTCAGAGCCCTCCAACACGGTGTCTCTCTTAAACATACGGTGGTTTGGAGACGTTAAACACCACACATAAATCATTTCCGGCGGCATTTCGAAGAGCAGTGATGCTATCATGACGGGAATATTCCGAAAACATAAAATGTAGTGCTTTATTTTTCAATATTTCTAGTTTATCTGCAAGTTATACTAGTTGGGTTTCCAATGTATACGACCATTTTCAAGAATGGGACGCACTGGAGTTTTAGAGGATGTTATCTTGGTCAGCACATTCTCTATTTTTGTCAGTGCCCAGGCGAACGCTCTCTTCAGGCCGTCGAGCGCACGCTCCTCCTCTGCTCGCCGAAGCCGCTTGGTGACGCTGCGTGAGTAGACTACGGGATGCTGACGCTGAACAGCCACACGCATTATGAAGCTAGCAAATTCGTGTTTTTATGCGACCTAATTTGCATTTGTGCTTCTTGACGGCTTCACGAATGCAGGGAGGATGAAAAGTAACACGAACATATTGGCACGCTCTTTTCACCGGGTTCTGTCAGGCTGTGCTATACCGGTTCAATATGTGCGTTGGAGTTTTATACAATTTGCGTTTTACTTCCTTTTTCAAGCTACTGAAACCCAATTATTTGCATGCCTCAGTATTAATAACTGTGTACCACTCTGCATTGACTGACGAAAAAAAAAAACAGATTTCACAATAGTTACAAAAGAAGAAAAAAAAAACCTTGCCGGTTCTTTTATGGATTGAGCTGACAAAACTTGTCTGATTATTTGTTTGTAGCTTGGTATCCATAGCACATACCCACTCTGAGGGATTGGCCAAGAGAACATATATTGTCCTCCTACAGACGGTAACTACAATATTGCTTACAAAAAAAGAAAAGGAAAAGGTGTAGAAGGAAGACATTATCCAAAAAAACAAAGAATCGAAGAGTGAAAAAAAAACAATAAAATTATTACTAATATAATAACTACAACTTGATTTCGGGAGCCGACCAGACAACTGAGTGTGCCGAACCGGATTATTTTGGCAGGTATGTGTTATATTTATTGACATTTCGAAAAAAACTTGCCGACTCACTTTGTTTGAGTATTTGCTAAAGTGGGCCTTATGTTGAAATACGTTTAGTGTCTGGAATGAAATTGCACACCACATCGAATACATCTCTGCGGCGATTTCCCGAAAGCGAGGCAACAAAATGTCGAACAGTTTCTGTGGTTAAACTTGAACCTACTTTCGCAAACGAAATAGCTCGAAGTCTCTTCCTAATTATTGTGTAGTTACGACATAAGACAAAACAATGTTCATTAGTTTTCGACTCTTAGCAGAATGGACAAAGAGGGGAGAGTGTCAGACCAGCTCTGTTGTAAATAAAAATTTAATGGGGAACACGGCACCGAAATCTGGAGATAATAACTTCATGTTTTTCGATGGACTCCACTAAGAGTTTTATGAAAATTTTGGACGACTGAAAGACAAAAGATATCCTCGTTTTCTTCTGGTCAAGTGCATTGAATGGTTCTTACTTCTCTCCGGGATATTTCTGCGCCCAACATGGATTTCTCACTGCCTAAAGGATTAGAGACAAAGGTAGCTTTCTGACCCTCAGCGGGTTATGCACTGCCCATATGATCTTCCCCATTTCAAACGAAGCAATGTTATATGATGCCGTCAGGTTAAGTGACCTTTCGATACATCACACACATTTATGATATGTGACGTCATATGATGAAGTTTCACGTAATGATAATTTCTTGTATCACTCGGGTTCACGCCGCCGACGCGTGAACACGCCGGACGCCGCCGGCTATAAAATTTCGCTTTTGATGAGACATTTAAAGCTATCACTTTAATGCACTGTACGGCTGTAGTTCCGTGAAATTGCAGCTTCCACTGGTGCTCGGCGGACCGTGATCGCAGTAATCGGTCAGAACAATTGGTCTCCTAATAAATCTTCGTACTACACTAGCATGTAGCCTTCATTTACAACACGAGTATGATAGATCATGAGTAGTGGCGGTTGTGGACTACCCTTGACGTTTGGCAGCTTGGCAATTGAA
Organism: Rhipicephalus microplus; assembly: GCF_043290135.1. Lineage (NCBI taxonomy): Eukaryota > Metazoa > Arthropoda > Arachnida > Ixodida > Ixodidae > Rhipicephalus > Rhipicephalus microplus. The sequence continues at coordinate 31,452,678 of NW_027464587.1, forward strand.
ATCTCTAAATGGGAGCACGCTGAATATGAACAGTCAACAAATGAGTGAATCAGTAGCAACGGTGCCTCGTGATCGTTGCTGTGCACAACGCTAACATTACAAGATGAATGGGAGCCCACGGGTACCACACAACCATTCGGCCTCTACTATGGTCGCTACCCAATTAGGATGCCAGAGTGAAGCATAAAGAAACAGAACTGAGCAGCTGGATATTAAGGCTACAACAATCCGTTCATGAGTACACACACAAGCTCAAGCTACTAACCCCAGGCCACATTTTTCATGCCTGTAACCTTGGCGGTTCAGAGTCGGCATTAGACTAACAGCGTCTGTTCAAAACACAGGTACCGATAACAAAAATTGCGCTGCTTATGGAGCTACTCTTGTTTATTTCAAGATGATTTCATTGTTCAAACTCTCAAATGGTTGAAATCACCTTCCATAGTTCTTCATTTTCTGATACTTGGATTTTCCTGGTGGCAACAGATGTCAGGCTTTGCGAAGGGAACGGATGTTGACATATATCCCTAGAAGCAGTCTAGTGGCGTTTTGTGCCATTATTGTATGAACTCCAAGCTTGCGCATAATGTGCTACGCCATTGGAGAGTAGCAAGCATCGAGGAACATTAGGCAACCAAGGTTTTGTTACTAGCTTCTGGCAAAGGCTTATATCAAAAATCTACTTTCAGTTAGTAAAAAAGAACAACTCTCAGTTTAGCGAACACCACGGTGACAAAACAATCTTCCGCGGATTACTTGCGTGAGTATCTGGTATCAGCCTAGCTAACAGACGACGCGCGAGCGCCTCGATCAAGTAGCTGCGAACGACTCAATCATTTGAATTAAGATGAGTGCCGAGAACAGCCAGTGCTTCACGATTTTTCTTTTCAAGTTTCCATTACACCCTAAACAATGCGATCACAGCCGAAAAACGAGCTATATAGAAGATTCGAAGCCGCCGCGGCATTCGTTTGCGCGAGAGACGATGCGTCGGCATCTCTACTCCATTTGTGCTGCCTGGCGGTGCAACGCCGCGCTAGCACCGATGGCCGCTTTCCACTGAAACCCGCTTCATCCCCCAAACACAGAGAAAATAGAGGAGGCGCTGATCTGGTGGTTGCAGTAGCCACTGCTAGGTTTCTTCGCTAAAATACGAGTGTTTTAAATGCTTTTGCACTTGGGTTTTCAAAGTGAACGTTGCACTTTAAGTTGCTTGTGATGGCTATACCCAAATATTTCATAGATTTTGTGCGATATAAGAGCCTGCATTTTATAGCTGAATGTACGGAGTAACCTCTGATAGCTAATAGTCATGCACTCTGTTTTGTTGACGTTTACTTCCATACCCAAGTTGCACACTATTCAGTAATCTTATCCTAAGACGCTTTTATATAAGCACCTGATCGTCAACACCACGCACAAATGTGTACATAACCAGGTAATCAGCAAGTAAATGCACTTTCACGCCCCCTTCTGCGCAATTAACAATGTCATTGATGTAAATAAAGAACAATGGCGGTCCTAGCACTGATCGTTGTGGTGCCTCCGAGTAATCTAAGTATGAGGTATTAGTATTGGACGCGACATATTATGTCCGACTTCACAGATAAGCAGTAATCCAGGTTATTAATTTTTCAATTACGTTAAAGTTTTTCAATTACCCTTAAATGTACTACACGGTCATATGCTTCGAAAAATCAATGAATATGGTGTCAGTTAGGCACCTATCATGATTTGCTGAAGCGAAACTTTCAGTTATCTTCCAAAAGTTGTGCTACAATAGACAGTCCTTTCCTAAAGACATGTCACATTGGACTAGAAAGGATAATTTTGCCCCGCCATGGTGGTCTAGTGGCTAAGGTACTCGGCTGCTGACCCGCAGGTCGTGGGTTCAAATCCAAGCTGTGGCGGCTGCATTTCCGATGGAGGCGGAAATGCTGTAGGCCCGTGTGCTCAGATTTGGGTGCACGTTAAAGAACCCCAGATGGTCGAAATTTCCGGAGCCCTCCACTACGGCGTCTCTCATAATCATAGGGTGGTTTTGGGACGTTAAACCCCACATATCAATCAATTAGAAAGGATAATTTTGTACCATGTGTGTCAAGATTTGTTTGTCAATTATGTTTGCGAGTAATATACAGCAGCAATCACAGCGCTTCTCAAATCAAGTGAACTGGGCAAGGTGTGATATATGTGCAAGGTGTGGCATATAATATATAATAACTGCAGTCTTTGGATGCGATGGCATGTCAACGATTTACACTGTTGCCCAAGTTCAACCAGCTGAATGGCTGAAAAGCGTCGCCCATAGTTTAGGTATTATTATCCTTCAGCGTCAGTATGCCGTCGCCATAATTAAAAAAAAAAAACTCGGCAGACCCCAAGTACCTGCGAATCAACTTTATGCGAAGCACGCGGATGGAACGTGACCGTGTTGCGTTTTTTTAGTGACGCATCATGAAATGACGCTAAATATCTGTACAAATGCTGCACGCACCGACATACCTTGATGAGTTGCAGATGTTTGTATAACCAGTTTTTTGCACTTGCGCAACGATGCCAACTGGAACGTGCATAGTAGCGACACCAGAAGCTGATATGAAGTGCTGATGCTCGCGAGGATGCTAGCTCTGGACACTGCTACATAAATCAAGCTCAGCGCATGACATTTAACCACATAATTGATGTTAAGCTGGCGTGACGGCTGTATCAAAGGAGCGTATATGTAATGTTTCAAAAATTGGGCAGGCAGCACTGCAACCTCTATTACGCTCAACGAATATTAGTGTATATTTGAAAAGTAGTTATGAGACCTGGCGGAACTTTAAAGTAATATGCTTCATTGACACGCAGAATGCTTGGGTTTAATTCCAGCTGGAACCCTGACTTTTATTTTTTGCATTCGTCGGGTCGACGCAACAGATGTCGGATATTTCTTGACTCTCTCGCGTTAAAATTGCCTATGTGTGTTCTCTTCGTTCCTGGGTAAATACTAAGTGTCCATCACATGTGGCACATAGCCACCCTTAGTATGTGCCACTGTCTGGCGGGAAGTGTTTGACGTCGTAGGCGAAGGGATTGTGACATTATTCGCCTCTTGACCAGTGCAAGGTGTGATATCTGGAGGGCTAACTAACGGGCTAACTGGAGACCATGTTCTCCTACTACGTTAAAAGTAGAGAGGTGCAGTCGTTCGAGAGCCTTCAGGAGATGCTGATAGCTGACAAGCTAAAACAGTTAATGCCAGATGGTATTCGCACGCTGGTAACTCAGCAGGAAGTGAAAGGTTGGTTGAGGCCAAGCGATATTGCGGAAGTAGCCGCCAATTTCGAAGAAAGCCTCGGCCGCGGCAGGCAAGGCAGCTACCGCAATGCAGGGCCAGGAAACTTGAATTACAGGCCGCCAGCCAAATCATCGGCTAGTGCTAATTTCACCCCTAATTGCATGGTGTGTTTTGGCTGCGGAAAACGGACCACATTATGAGAGATTGTGAATCCTCACGTGGCACTACTGCTAATAAAACAGAGGTTTCACGCGTAACCCCCCGAAGTGAGACGTATGTCGAGAGCTCGGCTTCACCATGGGCGCACACTGCTTTGATTAACAATTCACTCATAGGGGACCCAAGGATGGAGATTTTCGTGGGAGACAAACCCTGTTTAGCGCGCAATGATTCAGGTGCGGATATAACAGTGATACGAGCGAATGAAGTATCCGCTGAGATTTTGCGCGAGAGCAGTGGCACCTTAAAGCTAACAGGTGCTTTTGGACAGGGTGTTACAGCACGCCTAATGTACGTGGCTCTCGGTCTCCCACACTCATCGGATAGCGCTACAGAGCATGTGCCATTGCTTTGTGCCGTAACTGATTAAGCACCAGTGCATCTGTACTTCTTACTACGGAGGAATATGAATGCCTTCGCCACTGTCGCCGGGACTTGATGGGTGATCTGCAGGAGTATGAGGTGATGAGCAATACAGCGTTTGAAACTGTGCCGGAGTGCTGTTTGCCACTTAGAAATCGAAAGCAGGTGTCTGCATTTTCCAACCTAGCTTTAATGCCGTGCAGCGCACCGCGGAAAAACTACTTATCTGCGGACAGGAGGCTAAAACTGACGTTGAGGGGAACTCCTCGTTAGAAGAGAAAGCATACGAGGAGAGGGACGCACGAAAATGGGAGCTGCAGGCCATTAATTGCACATCAAATGTGGAACAAGGGCAATCGAAAAATCAGAGTTGTGTGGTGCAAGATAACACGGTGGAAAGCGAGTGGCTTGGTCCGATCACTGAGAATTATTTCGCTTAAGAGCAAAAATGCGATGAGTTGCTTGCCGATTTTTGGCGTCAAGCGAGAAATGGGTCACACAGTATGGTAATCGATGACCAGTTGCTTTATCACAAAGAGCAGTTGGGAGGGAGACAATGTTTTCAATTAGTGGTACCAAGGGCGCGCCAAATGGAGGTATGAGAGTTCGTGCACGACAGTCCTTGCGGTGGTCACTTTCCGGAAAAGAAAACAAAAAAGCGCTATAAGGCGTAGTTTTACTGGCCATCAAAGGGATCAGATGTGAAGCACCATTGTTAGAGCGGTCACGGGTGCCAGGTGCATGCGCGGAAGCTAAAAACCGATCGGGTGCCAAGAACACCTCTCAACAGACCGCAGACACCTTTTGAGGTAATCTATATCGACTGCATAGGTCCTCTGGAGCCACCTTCTTCGCGAGGTCTTAATTTGCATTAAGCGTTGTTGATCTTTGTACACTATGGGCAGAGGTAATTCCACTGCGAGCATTGACAGCTAAGGCAACGTGTCAGGCACTAATCGAGGTATTTAGTCACTGCGGAAGTTGATATGCAGGAACTAAGGGACAAATTTTACTGCCAGACTAACCGCAGAGCTGATGGAGAGGTTGGGAAAGAAAATCAGGTTCACGACGCCCGACCACCGAGAAAGTAACGGTACCGTAGAGCGTTGGAACGGTACTTTCAAGGGAATGCTGCGGCATGTTATTGACACATACGGTAGAGGATGGGACCGATTCATGCCTTGTTTGCTGTGGGCATACCACGGGGTGGCGCCCGAGATTACTGGGAAGTCACCGTTCGAACCTGTGTATGGGCGTGCACCACATGGACCCCTGAGCATTCTCCGCAAATCTTGGACGGGCGAGTGGACTTCTCCGATCGGACTAAGCAAGCCGGCTGCTGCATATCTGAAAGACCTCAGACAACAGATGAGTGAGGCCGCGAAAGTAGTGGATGAACGCAGTGGTGAAATCCAGAAACTCTTTGCCCAAAGGTATGACCTTCGCTCCTCACGGAAGGACTTTTCGGTAGGGGATCAGATCTTCGTCATGAAGAGTGAGGGCAGCAGCAAACTACAGCCGAAGTGGCAAGGACCCGTGGTTGTCAAAGAGAAAACTCGGACAGACAGTTACGTTATAGTGGACGCCGCGGGGGCCGAGAGGTTAGTCCATGCTAATAAGCTCCGTCAATACCACGCGTGCGCCAATAACGTTGCGGTCGTATTCGAGGCTGACGCCGAGTTCGGAAACACCGAGATGGCACCATAGGCTATCAGCTCTTTCGAACAAATTTGCGTGACCTCACTGGCAAATGACCTAAGTTAGGTACAAAGCGAAGAACTCAATGCAATTCTTATGGAATATAGAGAGGTTATGTCGGAACGGCCTGGCCGAAGCAGACTGGGCGAGCACAAAATCATATTATCACTCAACACTAAGCAAACACGACCACATATGTACAAAGTACAAATGGCTTTAAGGGCGGAAGTTGAGCGGCAGATGCACGACTTGCTAGCGTGGAACTTTATCTACCCGGTGCAGAGTGCAGTTGCCCACCCAGTGGTATGGGCGGCTAAAACGGACGGATCCATCAATATATGTGTAGATTACAAGTACTTGAACGCGATAACAGAACCTGACCAGTTCCCTACGGGAAATGTGACTTAGCTCCTGTACTCCATAGCTAGGGCGAAATAGATATCAGTTTTGGACATGACCCGTGGGTATTGGCAAATACCACTAGATAAAGAGTCACAAAGGTTGACAGCCTTCGCAACGCCCAGTGGCTTGTATGCATGAAAGGTAATGCCTTACGGGTTGCGCGATTCAGCGGCTACTTTCTAGCTAGTGGTAAATTAGTTGCTAAGCAATCATTGTTCGTATGTGTGTGCATACATTGATAATATAGCCATAATTTCGGAAACATGGCAAGATCACATGCGCCATCTGCAGGCAGTATCGCGAACCATTCAGGAAGCAGGTCTCACGGTAAACCCATTGAAATGCAAGTTTTCCCAGCCGCAAGTAAAGTATCTTGGGCATGTGGTGGGGTCAGGTGTACATGCTGCGGACTATGACAGAGTACGCGCTATACAACGGCTCAAGACTTCTACCCCAAAACGTGAACTGAGGAGTGTACTGGGGCTTATAAACTACTACCGGGTCTACGTGCCGCACTATTCAAGACTCTTGTTGCCACTGACGGCCCTCACAAACAAAAAAGTCTCGAACACTGTGCCGTGGAACTAGGAGTCTCAGGTTGCGTTTGATTCAGTTAGAGAGGCCCTTGCGTCGATTCCTGGGTTGGCAGCCCCAGACCTCAGCAAATCATTTTCTTTGGCCACGCATCGGAAAAGGTAGTTGGGGCTTGCTTTCCCCAAAGGATAGGTGAACATGAGCAACCAGTTGCATTCCTTAGTAAGAAATTGAGCCCGTCGCAGCAAAAGTGGCCCGCAATTAAACGAGAAGCGTATGCAATTGTGTGGGTGCTAGAGTAACTGGGAACATGGTTATTTTGCACAAATGTCAAAATAATGACTGATCAGGACCCATGCCCCGCCACGGTGGTCTAGTGGCTAAGGTACTCGGCTGCTGACCCGCAGGTTGCGGGATCAAATCCCGGCTGTGCCAGCTGCATTTTCAATGGAGGCGGAAATGTTGTAGGCCCGTGTACTCAGACTTCGGTGCACGTTAAAGAACCCCAGGTGGTCAAAATTTCCGGAGCCCTCCACTACGGCGTCTCTCATAACCAAATAGTGGTTTTGGGACGTTAAACTTCACAAATCAATCATGACCCATTGACTTTTCTAACTCGTGCGGCTCCTTTTAGTGGTAGGCTTACGCGGTGGGCATTGGCGATCCAAAAATATGACATATAAATTGTTCATATTGCCACGTTCCATTTCCCAAGTTTTTGTTATCGTCCCAAAACACCACACGATTTGCAGCGCAAACCGCGCCTGCAGGTTTTCGAGAAGGTTCCGGACTATAGTAGATCATTTCGATAAGATCACGCCCGCTGTGCGAACGGTACAGATTGTTCTAGAACCTACGCCACCGCCAGCGATAACGCTAGAACATTCGACGGCAAGAGTATAAATGCCGACGCGCTTCGCCGCTTGTCAGTTGTTGATCGAAGGCCGACGCTCTGTTCGCCGCTATCAGCCTGAGACTGCTATCTGTGCGAGACTGCTGCTGTAATTGGACTTTCCGTTTACTGAACACAGGTTCGCCCAAATAAACAGTTAAATCCCAACACGAAGTCTCCTGTCTTCGGTCACGTCACGACCCCGTGACAATATTAAAGGCGCACTGAACAAGGCTGCTGATGCTCTTTCGCGTCTCGGCTGATCATTGGATTCAGTGATTGTAACTGTTTAGAGGCAAGGCGACGTTTTGTCTATTTCATATGGCTGAGTTTTTTTTGTTGTTATTTTTGTGTGGCCACTGAAGCAGTTTCTGTGAATTGAATGACTTAACAGGAGTTTGCATCGCACGTGTAAAGGTTATGCGTGATGTTAAGTGTGTCGAAGAGGCTAATAGTTCCGGCGTGATGTGACAATGTTTTGTTTGTTGTATTAGGTATTTTTTGTCGTGCTGTTGTTGAGATGCGAGCTTGCCTCTATGTGGTAGAACTGCTTTTAGGTGTAGTTTATGTGTTTTGTAGGAATATTTTTGTAGAATAAATAAAATAGCGTTTGTAAAGTGAATTTGTTATATTTTTGGTGCGATCTATTGAGACTAAGATATACCTATAGTGCTGGGTCCGTCGCTTTCTTTGAGTGTGTTATGCGGGGCCTGAAGGGCGAATGGAGTGGGTCTCACGTTTGGGACAATGACCGTGTGGTGTGGTGAATTTTTAAGACAAGAGCTGCTGGACTATGCATGGTGCGTGTGCCCTTTGACAAGCTATTGCGAACTAACTGGCACTGTAGACTTAGCATTCTGAATGCGTTATTCAGTGTTGTGCATTACGAGAGTGTTTTCTTTCGGAGGACCATTTGAAAGCGTTATGTATATGTGTTGCTGCGTCTATTTTGCAGAAGAACGCGATAATTCTCCTGTTGAGATGGAAATGATAATCACGCATGTGCGTGCACCGAGAGGGAGTTTATTTTGAGCGACTTTTTGGTTTGTTTTTGTATCGCGTTAATGGACATCGAGTATCTAGTAACACTCTTGAGGGGGGAGGAGTTAGTATGAGGCACCAATTACCAGCGTATTGGGTGCCGCGCAAATAATGCTGCTGATGTAGAGCGCGTAGCCAGTTTCTGACCCGTCAACTAGCGAAGCCAATTGGTTTCGCGAAGGCGAATGCGGAAGACCCCCAGCACGGGAAAGAAAGGAGACTCCTTCGTTCGCACGGTTCGCTAGTGGATCTGTCAAAGTCACCCCCGTTCGGGACTAGAAGGAGAAGGCTTACTCAGAAAAGCATCTGGCAAGAGGCAGGTCAGGCGCCATCTTCTGAGTTTAAGTCATTGTTGGCATGCACGCGTGTCACTGAGAATGACGCGGCCACGCGACCACTTGGCTGACCGAGACATAGTGGCGGTAGGGAGACGAGCATAACCTCCCCCGCTGTACGTCATTACATCGTGCTGTTAGGATGTCGGGCCGCCTCGCTGTCCCATGCACACCTGGTAAGCGCATGGAGCCCAACGGTGTACTCACCACTCTTAGAAAGGCTTCTACGAAGCAACATTTAATGAGAGAGCTGACGGGGCTCGAGCGTGAGAACGGCTGCCGACAGAAGTCGGCCGAAGGAAGCAGCATGGCGTGGCTTGGGAGAGAGTATCACACGCGGAGGACCTATCGCTTTGCGTGTTGTATTTGGTAACGTGGTTTTTACCAATGCAGTGTCTATTAGGAAAGTGTTTCTGGAATCGGTTGTGGCAATGCGAGCCCACACAAGTGATTGGCTTGCGTGAAGACTCTTAGTTCAACCGAGGTTGGAAAACAGGATGTTTGAATCTGAAATAGGGGAGCGAGTGTTCGGGCTTGGACTCGGGCAGCAGCCTGAGGCTGCAATAAAGCGTCTCTTCACTGGACTACGGCTCTTTCCTTCGCGCTGCCACCGGGCACTCGAGTCATCAAGCGCACCCATCCCGAACCTCAAACATCTTCCCTCCTTGGCTAGTGTAGAAGCTAGTCGAGAAGGAGGAAATTAACTGCAACCGATAAAATAGAGCTAGTGGAGCTTTCGAATTTAATCAATAGGTGTAAAGTAGCCGACATCAGAAGGTAGAACATGGAAAGATTCGAGCAAACTGTAAAAAGCGGCAGAAACCTAAAAGCGGCGAACGCAGACTTGTGCATAGGCGAAAATCAAATGTATGCATTAATAAACTAGGAAAGCAAAGTCATAACCAATATTGATAGGATAGTCGAGATGGCGGAGGAGCCCTACAGAGAGCTGTACAGAATAAAAAGAACCAGGGTGGTATTGTGAAAAACTCTATTAGCCCAGGAGAATTAAATATCTTACCAGTATCGACAAGGGAAGTAAGGAAATCCCCAGAAGGAGTGCAAAGAGGCAAAGCCACTGTTCAGGATAAAGTAACAACGAACCTCCTGAAAGATGGCTGAGAAATTATGTTAGAAAATTTAGCCATCTTATATAAAATGTCTCTTGACGGGAAGGTACCAGAATCATGGAACAACGCCAACATCACCTTAATCCATAAGAAAGGAGACGTCAAGGACTCGAAATATTACAGGCTGATCATCTTACTTTCCCTTCTCTACAAACTATTTAAAATATCAGCTTATAGAATTAAGATATTATTATAGTGCTATCAGTTAAAGACCAAGATGAATTTTATACCGGCTACTTCACAATAGACTACTACCAATCAGGTAATAGAGAAATGCACTGAATACAACGAACCCCAAATACATAGCTTTCATAAACTACGACAACGCGATGACTACGGAATAAGGGCTTCAAAGAACCCTGCATAAACATACTGGAAGAAATGTGAAGAGGATCTGTGGTCACCGTAATTCTCCATAAAGAAAGTGACAGAATACCAAGAAAGAAGGGTGTAAGACAGGGAGACACAATCTCTCCAATGCTATTACCACGTGTTTACAGAAGGGATTCAGGACCCTAGACTGGGAAGAGTTAGAGATAAGAGTTATAGGAGAGTATCTCAGTAACTTGCGATTCACTGGTGACACTGCCTTTATGAGTAACTCATGGGGACGAATTACAGTCATGATTACTGAACTCGACACGAAAAGCAGAAAAGTAGGTTTGAAAATTATTATGCACAAAACTAAAGTAATCTGCAAAAATCTCGGCAGAAAACAGCACTTTGTGATTTGTGGAGAGTTGTAAAGGGATATGTCTACATAAAAAAGGCAGTAACTGCGGAGCCAAACCATGAGATTGAAGTAACTAGAGCAATAAGTATAGGGTGGAGCGCATTTGGCAAGCACTCTAAAATGATAACTGGTAGATTTTCACTATCCCTCAAGTGGAAAGTATATAGCAGCTGTATGTTGCTAGTCCTTACCTATGGAGCAGAAACTTCTTTGGCTTACAAAGAGGTTTCAGCTTAAATTGAGGACTACGCTGTGAACGATGGAAAGGGAAATGATAGGTGTAACTTCAAGAGACAAGAAGGGAGCAGAGTGGGTCAGGGAACACACTGCGGTAGAGGATATCATAGTCGAAATGAAGAAAAAAATGAACATGGGCCGGCAGGATAACCGGTGGTCATTAAGGGTAACTGAGTGGATTCCCAAAGAACGAAAATGCACGACAGGGAGACAGAAAGTTAGGTGGGCCTATGAGATTAAACAGTTTGTGGGTATAACGTGGCAAAGAAAAGCTCAAAACCGGGCTGATTGACTGATCATGAGAGAGGCCTTTGCCCCACAGTGGACATAGTCAGGCTGATGATGATGATAATAATGATGATGATATAATACCTTTGTTTGCTACTACTGAGCCATTATTTATATTTTAGTTGCTCGATCCTATGGTTTAAATAATTACCTCCAGAACTTCCGGGGCCCGTTCTTCCTAAAATTCACTAAGAAATTCGAAAAAAGTTTCTAGCAGTTATGATCATCGACTTTTAAGTCCGTGACAGTTCACGGACGTTTTCACAGCTATTCCCTTTATGTCTCATTCTTTTTCAGTTTTCGTTTGAGGTGAATTATGTCACGAGTTATCAAAGAAGACATATTTCACATTTTTGTGAGTTACGGGTGTAAGGTTTATTGCACAGTAAATGATAGCTTCCTTGACTTTCAGCCACAATTCATTAACATACCGGACGAGTCACTTGAAAATTTATCGAAGGCTTGCTCCAAATATTCTATTACGCTCTCATCAGAAGCCCGATGGTAATCTTAAATTTGAATGCGCGAGGACTTAAGGTGATGACCAGTGACCATATCTGTGCTAGCACTGACGACACTAAAACTTGTGATCTGAGATACCATCTTCTTTCCTGTATTTGCGAATATGGATTCTCACAAGAAAGCAAGGTATAGCACTGATGAGGCGCTTTCCTATACGTTGGGCAATTTTTTGACAAGTTGAGTTAATGAAAACTTTCCTCATCTCTTGTTCGCAGAGTTAAATCTTCCCAAGTTATGTCAGGTGTATTGAAAACACCTGTTAACAATATCTTAGTTCGTGAGTTTGTCAGGCTCTGTAAATAGTCATGCACCTGTATTAGGTAATCATCTCGTGCTTCTGGACATCTATAGATTGTTCCTGCTAAGAGTGAGGTGCTCTCAACCTTGGCCATACTCCATGCACTCTCGTGATCCATTATGCCTATTTCTTGTTGGAAGCATAAGCGATTCCTAATAGCGATAACCGCTCCACCTCGCCACCCGTTACCATCTGTGGTTAACCGTGTATATGCAGAGGAGACTGCCTCTAAATAATGGATTTCAGGATGAGACCAGGTTTCTCTATTTATGATAACGTTCGGAAAGAAGAGTAGAGCTGTTTCTTTTAATTTATCAGCCTCCTTAACGATACTGTGGGCGAGGCAGGATTTTTATTTCTTCAGGTGGTCGTGCCAGTAAAGCTCGTGGCTGTGTCTCGCTTAGCCTGCCCTACCTCGACTAGCTTATCTTCTCGATCATTCCACAAAAACCGTTTATTGTTCCATTTGAGTTTTCAATATAACGGCTATGTTTTGACCATTTTCAAGCTCATATCTGCAATTGATAATGTCTGTTTTGAAAGCCAGGGACACGCAGGTTGATTGATATTCGCACGCACGTTTCTAATTCTCACTTTAGTTTTATCCGGTTTTCTGCCACCGATCCTGTTGGGAATGCTCAGCGGAAGCAACGCCTAGTTGCAGGAAAAAGTTGTTGTAGACCATTCTGTTCATATTATGCACAAGACAAAAACATTAAATAATATTTTATAGCTTGCACGACGACTGGCGGAAAGACGAATATTTGACGGAACATGTGTTATAGTAAGAGTGTTTCACAGCTTGTCAGTTATTCGATGGATGAAGCTCTGCTCAACACTATCAGTGCGAATGTGTTCTGGTGTAATCGGACTTTTCATTTACCGGGCACGAGTTCGGCCTAGTAAACAGTTGCTTCTTAGGCTTGATGGCTGCTGATTTCGTTAACGTCGCAACGCAGGTGGCAATGTTGAATGTTTGATTTGATTGATACGTGAGATTGGACGTCCGAAAACCACCATATGATTGTGAGAGACGCCCTAGTGAAGGGCTTCACAAATTTCTACTACCTGACGTTCTTTAACGTGCACCTAAATATGAGTACATGGGCATACAGCCTTTTCGCCTCCATCGAAAATGTGGCCGCCACAGCCGCGATTCGGATCAGCAACCGAGTGCCTTAGCCAGTAGAACACCGCAGTGGGTGACGATGTTGAATGTGTTCCTGCTCCTAAATATAGGTCTTGCCGTTGAAAGTTACCTCGTTATCGTTATCATCATGATCACCGGGCTCACTACGTCCACTGCAGGACACACACCTTTCCCGTGTTCTGCCTGTCAAGTCGGTCCTGTGCTTGCTGCTGCCTCTTTACTCCCGGAAACTTCTTAATCTCATCAGCCCCCTAACTTTCTGTCTCCCTCTAACCCCCTTCCCTTCCATGGGAATCCAGTCTGTTACCCTTAATGATCAGTGGTTATCCTGCCTACACGTTACATGCCTGGCCCATGTCCATTTCTTACTCTCCATTTCAACTATGATATCCTTCACCCCGGTTCATTCCCTGATCCAATCTGCTATCTTCTTGTCTTCTAAGGTTACACCTATCATTTTCTTTTTCATCGCTCACTGTGTCGTCCTCAATTTACACTGAAGCCTCTTTGTAAGATGCAGCTGTTGTATACCTTCCTCTTGAGAGATAGTGGCAATCTACCAGTCATAATGCGAGAGCTTGCCAAATGGGCTCCACCCCATGTTTATTTTCTTAGTTAATTCAATATCGTGGTTCGGCTCTACGGTTATTAGGTGTTCTAAATAGACGTAGTCTTTCACAACTTCAAGTGCAACATTACCTATCTAGAAGCGCTGGTCTCTTCCGAGGTCATTATACGTTACTTTCCTTTTCTGCACACTTACCTTTCTGCTCTTCTTGTCTAACTCCGTAATCACGAGTGGCAATTCGTCCCCTGAGGTACTCGGCAATGCAATATCATCGGCGAAGCGCAGGCTACTAAGGTACTCTCAATGAATTCTTATGCCAGAGTGTGGTAAGAATATTGCTCAAAACCAGAAGATCCGACTATAAAAGAAGACAATGGGGTGCGCAAGAGAGACGCTCGCGAATCTCGTGAGCTTTCCAACATTGCTGGGCTGAGAAAACGCGGCAATCCAGCCAGAGCACCGGACTTTCAATCTGAGAGTCCGCAGGGATCGACCTGGGGCGATCAGACCAGCCGTGAAGAGCCTGATGTGTTCCGGGAACGAGCACGCGTTACGAGCAGGCCTAGCAGTTTTTCCTGTGCGGCTAGAGCGTGCAGTCTAGAGCCGAGATCGTGGCCTCGGTGACGCGTCCCGGGGTTTCCGGCACAACCCGAGTTGAACCTGCTCCGGAGCCTATATCGTTGCCTCGGTGCCGCGTTCCAGGAGTTCACAACCAGCGGATCCTATTCCGGACCCGAGATCGTGGCCTCGGTGCCACGTTCCAGGGGTCCCGGTACAATCCGAGCTACGACCATGGCCATGGTGCCACATCCGAGTGTGTAGCCGCTAGCGTGGGTCTGTACGTTCTGTGACGAGCAGGCCTTCGTCTACTCGTACACCTGCGCACCAATCCATGACCGAAATTTTGCGCTTCCTGACGGAATCGTCGCTATCTCTCTGTGGCACAGTGAGTGACACTTGATGGACCTACAAGTCAGGACGTGCCGCTCTTTTCACGGATGCCGTAGGACTTGACGGATATTTGTAATATTAGGTGATTCACACTATTTAGTTTGGAACCTGAACATTTCAATATTATTTGATTGATAGTAGAAATGTGGCCTTTTTTGAGAATCCTCTTCGAAATCCTGCTTGTTGCTCTGGTTGATTCAATATTAGCGTTGTCTCAATTCTGTTTGCAATTAACTTTGTGTTGATAAATGTGTTTCTTGTTCATTACTGCAATTTCTGCACCTGATGGCCAAGAATGCCACACTAACTCTTTCAATTCAAGTCACTGAAAACCTCTTTTAAGCACGCGGAGATTGTATCACCCTGTCTTTCACCCACTTGATTGGTACTCTATCAGTTCCTTGATGGAGCCCTATGGTAGCGGTTGATCCTTTGTAGACTTTTTCTAGGATGTTGGCATATGCTTCGTCGAGGCCGTGATCTTGCAGTGTCTTCACGGATGCTGATATTTCTACTGAATTAAACGCCTTCTCTTAGTCAATCAAGGCTATGTACAGTGGTTGGCTGAAATTTGAGCATTTTTTATTGCTTGATTGACACTACGAATGCCGCCGATATTTGAGAAGCCTGCTTGAAATCCTGATTGTTGCTCAGGTTGATTGAATTCTTATGTTGTCTCAACTCTGCTTATTGATTTTTGGGGTTTAACGTCCCAAAAGCACCATTTGAGTATGAGAGACGCCGTAGTGGAGGGCTCCGGAAATTTCGACCACCTGGGGTTCTTCAACGTGCACCAAAATCTGAGCACACGGGCCTCCAACGTTTCCGCCTCCATCGGAAATGCAGCCGCCGCAGCCGGGAATTGAACCCGTGACCTGTGGGTCAGCAGCCGAGTACCTTAGCCACTAGACCACCGTGGCGGGGCTATCTCAACTCTGTTAGCAATTACCTTTGTAAATAGCTTGTATGCGACCAAGAGCAAGCTGGTCAGCCATAAATGTTTCAAGTCCTTCTTATTTGCTTTCTTGTGTATTAGATTATACAAGATTCTGGTACTCTTCCCCTCAGGAGACACTTCGTAAACAGGATGGCTAGTTTTTTTCACACAACCTTTCCTCCGTCTTTCAGCATATCTGTCCTTACCTAACCCTCACCAGCAGCTTAGTCTCCTCACAATCCCTCCAAAATTTTTCTGACCCTTTCTATCATTACTGGTGGAATATCATTCGGGGTACAGCTAGTGCTTACATTAAGGTCGCGGTTGTCTCGGATAATGTACAGATCTCTGTCAAACTCCTTCCTTATGATATCTATCCTATCCAAATTGGTAGTTACATTGCTTTCCTTGCCCCTTAGAGCATATATCTGGGTTTTGCCTATCTCAAGTTTTCTCTTCACTGCTTTAACGATTCTTCCACTCGTTAAACCGTGTTCAATTCTCTCCATGTGTTAACCTTCTTACATCGGATACCTCACGCCTATCAATCAACTTCGAAAGTTCTACCAATTTTATTTTGACTTTTTTATTTGAGGCTTTCATGCTTTGACGCTACCTAATGAGTTTCTTTGTTTCCTCAGACAGCTTGCCGGTGTCCTGTCTAACTACCGCACCCACAACTTCCACTGCTTTCCTCGATAAAAGCCTAATATCTGTTCTGAAGCGAGACTCTGAATTCTCTTACTGTCACTCTCAGTGCTAGCTCATTAGTTGGCTTCTTGCGTATCAGTTTTTGTCGTTCCTTCTGCGTGTCTAGGTGAATTCGAGACCATTCCTTTCTATGGTCACTGCATCGTACCTTGCCAAGCACTTTCACATTCAGCGTGATGCCTGGTTTTGCACTCAGTATAAAGTCTATTTCGTTTCACTTTCACCATTAGCGCTCCTCCATGTTCACTTTCGGTTACCTAGCTTTCGGTCGAAGGTATTCAAGACCCGCAACTCATTGCGTTTCACGAATTCTACTAATAGTTCTGTTCTGGCATTTCTACTACCGATGTCATAATCTTCTAATGCCTGGTCTCCAGCCTATTCCTACTTTGGCACTGAAGTCACACCATCAGCCTAGTATGCTGTGTTTTTACCTTAATCATTGGCGATTCTTTGACTTCATAAAAGCTATCAACTGACGTGTCCACATGGCTGGATGTAGGTGCGTAGGCCTCTACGACCTTCATCTTGTACCTTTTATTGAGTTTAATTACAATACCTACCACCCTTTCTTTATGCTATAGTATTCACCTATGTTGCGAGCTATTTTTCATTGGGTAAAGAACCCCACGCCCACTTTAGCTCTGTCAGCCAAGCCACATTAGCAAAGGTATTGCTCATTCTGTAGCAATGTATAGGCCTCCTCTGTCCTTCTAACCTCGCTGAGCCCTCTTACATCCCATTTAACACCCTCTAGCTCCTCTAATAGCATAGCTAGTTTTGCCTCTATAGATAAGTTTCTAGCGTTAAACGTTGTCAAGTTAAGGTTTCAATAGCGGCCTGTTCGGACCCAGAGATTTTAGCACCCTCTACTGCGTTGCAGATGTGACCACTGCTGTGGTCATTCGATTTGCAGTCGTAGGGGACTGAGGGTCGTGAGTTAATTGACATATGCATGTGGAAGGTTACATTTTATTTATTTGTGCACATATAAATATATTTCACCCAACAGCCACATCCTATTCCTACTATTATCTGCTGGTCAAGCCTCCGAGTCGGCTAGTAAACGCACTCACGTGACCGCTCGCGATCTCGCCTTTTGATTAGCCCCACGTACGCAGGTGGTCAACACATAGAGAAAGTTTTCCACTTCTCACATACTGCGAATTCACGCATCATTGCATACGCCAATGACAGCGATGCCAACTTCTACCAGACTCCTTCACACGCAAGAGACTGTCACACTTCTACGGCTGCAGAATTGAACTTTCCCAAATCTGCACTTCATCCGTAATATATACTAGGCTCTTTATACCGACGACTGTCTAGGATGGAGCGCTATCTCCAGAGCCTTTCACGTTATCGTAGAGGGTGCCGCTGCCTACTTTACTCTCCTCCTAGCGATCCTTTGGTCCACTCGTTCCCCTGATACGTGGGAAGGCACCTTTCGCTACCGTGCCCCCGAGGTCTATCGGGTGGTCAGTGGGCCCGAACTGTCGCAGACGTTGTCATATATATCTCCGGGAGCAGGGGCTCAGCACATTTTTGTTGCGTTGAAATAAAATTAGTTTACGCATCATCCCTCGACCGTGCTTTTGCATGAGTGAACGAAAATCTTGAGAAGAAACCAGCTCAGTACCTTCTCTTGTAAACCAAAATGAAGCGAGATATTTCTTGAACGTCTGCCTCAACTTTAACACAACTCGTATCAGAGCCAACGTGCGTTACTTAAGACACTGCAAACATTTTAAATCTAGCACTTGCCAACTATCCTCACAATCTGTCGTCTATAGTCTTTCTTCGAGAAATATGCCATCCCAAGGTCAGCCAGTTTTTTTTGCTTTACTCCCGCTCTGCTGCAGAAGCGCGGGAAAACAATACACCTATACGACAAAGTAATTATGATGCAACATGTCAACCAATGCAGAATTTTCTACGTTCCTTACAAGATACGTTTCACAACCACAGCATTCAAAAAAATTAGCTGACAATAAAAAAGAGTTACCCAACCAGCACATCAAAAAATTTCTATTCAAATGCATGAACAAAGACCATGGTTTAATATTTAGCTTAAAAGACTAGAAAAGAAAAAGAAATGCCTGTATCACACTTTAAAACGCAGAAATAACACTAGAGATGTCCCCCGCTAGGCCACCAACCGCCAGAAAGAGGGAAGACCACTCAACTCCTTTTCTCATTTTCTCTTGGCTATGCGTCTCAACCACTTTCCACACACAGGGATTCGTGCTGGGGCCGGTAAGTAAGAGGCGCTACGACCTTTCCTTAATTATTGATGCTTTTCAGTTATTACTAATTGCAAACGGCGTACACACACGCTGCCTACTACAACAGTTCCGCTGCACAAAATTATGCCACAAGAAAAACACTCGTGATGTGTGACGCAGGATACATGAACAAAGTAACTGCAACAGTGCAAGAGTGCGCCAAAATGAAGAAAACCCATGAAGATACAAATCATGAAGTTGTGTCAGTGTCAGTGTGTGTCAGCTTCGACAACTGCCCCACGGCCCAAACCAGTGGAAAACTCTCTTCCAAGCAAAGTAGAGGAAGTAACAATGTCCAAATTCCAACTTTAAAGAGGGCAATGGGCGAGCTGTCCCATGACACGTAAGTTATGGGTGACTAGGAGTCCGAACATTTCGACAAAGCAAGCTGTCTCTAATCACCGAGGCCCGGAGTTCGGAGTGTGGCATCGAAATGTTTTCTGTCGCCCCATTCGCTCAACGTTCAGGTGCCCGACGACCCGATGTTCAGATCGAGTTTCGACGCCTCCACGCAACACGGTGTCAACCGCACAATCCTCCGCAGCCGCCATCTGTTCCTCCCTAAACGCCGCAGGTGGTCATCTAGCGAGTGTCACAAGGCTGTTTAATGGACACGTTCTCGTGTAGGTACGCGCTAACTGAAAACCGATAACATAACCTCACCGAGAAATGAGCCGACCAGACCATTTGCTTCACCAAATCCCTAACATTCAATATGTTTTACAAACCCCTAAAAGACGAATAGCAGACAAATAACACAAGATGCATAACTAGAAAGAGGTTGCCAAGAAGAACAAATGGCTAAAGACGTGAACACTGCATGGACATAAACGTTCAGTGGAAAATAAACCTTGTCGCGAGATAGCGCGACGAGGTGTTTGCAGCGAAGCCTGTGCTACCAAGGCATGGACGCACTCACGCAAACGATGACAGCGGTGAGGCGGGGCTTGCAACTGATGCGATGGAGTAACGGGGAAGACGCACTCGTGCAGCAGGGAAAGACTGGCGAATAGGTTGAGACGCTCACGTCATTGTCTGGCTTGGAAGGAAGGCTCGGGCTGGTCGAGGTCGGTGATCTTTTGGCGTTCGGCAGCCGCAGCTCACACACGAAGCCAGAGACGTTTCTCGGCCAGCGTCAGAAGACCAGAACAAGCCTGGCCCACGTTAGATGACAAGAAGAAGCTCTGTGCTCAGGCGGAAGCTTGCAGCGACCTTGACGCAGGAGCTCTGCTGGCCGCCACCCCCACGCCCTGGCCACCTTTTTCACTCGGTCCCGACTCAGCCCCGTCTGCCTGGCTTCGCCGTTTTTCTCCCGTGGCTCTCCTAAATCTCCGTGGAGGGACTTTATTGGACCAAAATGTTCACGCCCATACGTGCCACAACCAAGCGTCATTTACATCTTCCTCTTTGGTTGAGGCTGATGGCGTTGCACACTTTTCAAATGCGCACTATTACATCACAAATGTCTCCCTTTCAAAGAGTTTTTCCGCGATGAAAAAACTGCAGATAAGTGCGCGTTTCACCACACACAACACACATCCTGCCCAACGTTCACTACAATCTTACAATCAATCCACTTATAGTGCCTTGCGCGTTCACTGAAAATCCACTGCACAGTTCACAGCCAAGCTGCAGCGTTCTTTCTATAACTAAGAAAATCAATTCTTGTGAAAATAGAGTTTTAAACATAGAATATATACAAATGGTGTAAGTCTTTGTCCATGTGGTCCTAATCTGGATGCAGTGACCGCTCATTTAAACTCGACTATGAGGTACAGCGTCCCACACCAGACGAACAGGATATTTGTTTATTTCATCCACACGCAAAACTATAACCTTGTAGCGTTTGCGATTGGACACTTGCCTGTAGTTCTGCCTCAGGGTCATCTGACAGTCCAACAAGCTGATTGTCTTAGTGCGGCTATGCTTGGACAACAACAGTAGTTGTATTCTACAAGTGTTAGTAGTCTGAAGCGCTCCACTGCCCTGTTTTGTCACGTCATCGCCACGTCTAGCCCCAAAGGTCTTTGAGAGATAAAATATTATAACCTGAACGTCTTCCTGATCAGCTGACGCCAAAGAGGGCACCTGAGCGTCCTAATTTCTCCAAGAGCTTTGCAGTAGAACTTACTTGCTATATTCTTGTTCACTTTTTGCAAGGCCAGCCATTTTGCTGTGAATACAGTCGATCTCTAAATTTAGGCCTTTCTGGCATTCTACTTCATTATTGGTCACTGGCTCAACTTGTGACAATGCTATATACACTTCGACAGGTGTCTCTGCCCTTTTTTGTCAGCTGACTTGTGTAAATCTCCTCGGAACTAATTATGAACTTCTGTCTGTTTGCACGATAGTTATCACCGGGGCCATCAGCCCTGCCAGCGGCATCTGTTACTACAGCTGGTGGCTTGCAGACAAACACAACTACAACTCCCTCTGAGTCTTCTACTTGACTTGCACGCAAATCACATGCTGCTTCATGTAACTTCTTTTTGTTTTTCAAACTGAATGATTTCGTAGTCGTTTCCTGCTATTCGCACGGAACGCTGCACGCTCTGACTTGACTTGACGTAATCACTGTGCGACGTTGAGGACAGTTAACTTTATGTTCTTCGACCATGCGTGCACCACTGCTTGCATCTGCTAGTGTTACGCAGGATGGCTCCACGGCTACCGCCTCAGATTACCTTCAAGGCATACGCTCCTTGCTATATCACTTGTGTTACTTCGTGCCACGAAAGAATCGACGTCTCTTCTAGAGACTGCCCCTTGGTTTTCGGATGTGCCACCAACGCCAATTGCTATTTCGTAAGGGTTGTCTAGAGGATTCCATACCTCTTCTACTAATGTGCATTCCTCTGCATTAGTTCACGTAGCCACATGGCTATACATGATTCTAGACTGCCCCTTCTCTGAAACTTCTTGCGAAGCCATATTGATCATGGTCACCAAACCTCGACTGTTTTCGCCCTCACTCTTTCCTTCAACTTTGTCACATACTTGTAGGGTATTTGTACCTAAAGTTGCATCACAGGTGTTCTGAAGTGTGCCATCGAAAAGAGAATGTGAATTACTCATAAATGCCCTACCACTTGAAAACAAATTGATTATCTGCTGTTTGGAACTGAGATACGAATAATACTCTCAACAGTATCTACCTTCCAGTTCCCTAGCTTCGGCCTTCACCAGTTTCAGACGCAGCTGAAACATCTTTTGTCTTAGCTCTTGAATTTTCTTTTACTTCTTTCTCAGTTTTCTTCAAACTCAATTTCCTTCTCCCTCTCTTTGCGAATGCGCCTCTCGCGTTCCTCACACCAAACCACCATTTCTTCGCCTTTTAGACCTATGCGTTTTGTCAACTCTTCTAGGTCTGTCCTACTCATGCTCCCATTCTAGTGTGGAGAGGTAAGTGGTAAAATGATCTCGTCCTGTCGCCAGACACCAGATGTCACGAAGCTGTTTAGTGGGCAAGCTCTCGTGTAGGTTCGTGCAAAGCGAAAACCGATGACATAACCATCATCGAGAAATGAGCCGACGAGACCATTTGCTTCCACCAAATTCCTAACATTAAATGTTATTTAAAAAACACCTAAAAGACAAATAGCAGACAAAGAACACAGCAGGCATCACTAGAAATTGCTTAGCAAGAAGAACAAATGGCTAAAGACGTGAACTGTGCATGGACATAAACGTTCAGTGGAAAATGAACCTTGTCACGACATTGCGGGTTGAGGTGTTTCCAGCGAAGGCTGTGCTACCTAGGCTGTGCTACCAACGCACTCACGCAAACGATGACAGCGGTGATGCCGGCCTTGCAACTGATGCGATGGAGTAACAGTGAAGATACACTCGTGCCACAGGGAAAGACTGGCGAATAGGTTGAGGCGCTCATGTCGTTGTCTGGCACAGAAGGAAGCGTCGGGCTGGTGGGGGTCGGTGATCTTTCGGCGTTCGGCAGCCGCAGCGCGCACACGAAGCCGGAGACATTTCTTGGCCAACGCCAGAAGACCAGAACAAGCTCGGCCCACGTAAGGTGACGAGAAGAAGCTCTGTGTCCAGGTGGGAGGGCGCAGCGACCTTGATGCAGGAGCTCTGCTGGCCGCCACCCCCGCACCCTGGCCACCTTCTTCACTCAATCCCGACTCAGCCATGGCTGCCTGGCTCGCCATTTTTCTCTTGTGGCTGTCCGAAATCTCCATGGAGGGACCTTATTGAACCAAAATGTTCATGCCCACAAGTGCCGCAACAGAGCGCCATCTTCATCGCCTTGTTTGGTTGAAGCTGATGGCGTGGCACACTTTTCAAACGCGCACTATCACATCACAGGGAGAATGCAGCAATGAGCCCGGAAGCATCAGAGACTGAGCTTCATCGATTTATGAAGTCCCTAGCCAGTCCCGAGCCAGTCGTGAGCCAGTCGTGAGCCGGTGCGCGGACGCCTCGCTGACAGGAAATGACGTGTCCGGCCTCATGTATCACGTGATGCGAGCTGTCCTGGGCCACGAGGCCGGTGCTTCCGGGGACCAGGCGCTCGCCGTATTGATATCGCCAGCGACGCCACCAGTTACTACGACAATGGCTGCCGCGAAAGCAAATTTCGCCGCACTCGCAAAGCTTGTCGCAGACGTGCTGGCTTCAGATGGCGATAAGGTGGCTACTGCCACGTTATCACTACGTCACAAGCAGCTTGCTGCCATTGATGAGCAAGCTTAATCATGTGGACTCCAAGCAACGCGTTGTCATCGAAATCGAATTTGGCCTGCTAAAGTGATGTTTTTGACTATTGGACAAGATGGATGTTGAGATCGATGTTCCACAGGCGGTGGAAAGTGTGATGGCAGCCTGTGTGCTGCACAACCTTGCCCGCTGACATGGCGATGTTTTTGATGATAGTGACATTGCAAACAGTGACCTTCGCGTCTTCTTCAGTGAGCCAGTTGATGTTAACCACACACCTACCTTGGCAGCGAGGCTGCGGGATCGTCTGGCCCAGAGTGTGCCATTGCGATTGTATGCTCTGTGTTGATTTTGCTGCCTTTAGTGAACATCTCAATAACTCTTTCTATGTTAGCCGTTGGAGTATGTGTCAGCTTATTATCAATACTTTATTTACTGTGATTGGTACGCTTTGAAGAGGACGTGTTTCGTCGGGAGCGGTTTTGTCTTCAAATGTGTTCTACTAGAGCAGAGTTTCTCAGCCATAAATATTTTCAGGACAGAAGAAACAATTTGCATTACTTGCATACTTCAGGAATTCCTGTGGACTGGTGGAAGTGATGAGGCACCCCTCACCCGAGCAGCTTGTATATAAAATGGCCCTCATTCAAGCTTTTTCTAGCTATGTTTCCTCTTCAAATGAGATCGAGCCCGCATGTTTATGCTGCAAAAAAATTCAACTAGCATTTCACAACCATTTCATGGAGAAGGCGATGCATAAACGAGCTGCACCGCAATGCGAAATGTTTGCCGAATATCAAGAATCTGAAAGGGATCCTATTATGAGACACAATATGGCTAAAAATGCACGTGTTTTTTCTGAGAATGACATTTACAGACTTCCGGAGCTTTAAAGAACTGCATTTCAGGACCATTATACCAAAACATCGATCGCAAACACATGACATTGCTGCGTAGAATTCATTCCTTGTTCTGTGTACACTCATCGTGTCTTAGGCTCACTAACAATAGAAGTATGGTTTGCCTTTTTTATTGTAATACGACGGTTTAGGTGCTTCTGGACAATTTTCAACTACTTTATAAAGTGACTCTGAAGCAGGTGATTGCGTGACACTGTTATGGGCGTAGGTCTAAAACATGCGTTTACGTCTTAGAGAAAGCGTATGCTTATGAATGAAAGGCATTTTCTAGTAAATTTTACCTTTCATGAGTATGGCTTCCAGCCACACCCCGTGAGTGTGTAGCATTTTTGTATACTGCACAAGTTCATTGACGCTGTAGAGTTTATTGCGTTGTATGAGCTGCAAGTGCCCTGAAGGCTGCCTGCATAATTGCTGAATGCACTTTACAGTGCAATATTCAACTTAGCTTATGTTGATTCGACTGCGACCTGCAGCAATACCATGGCTATGTTAATTCCAATACGTTAGGCAACGTACTATGGACCACTCATGATGCTGACTATTGCTACGCATGTTCAGGTTTCAATATTTTTTTTGTGGCGACAGGTTTCAACTACTTACAGCAGCTCGGTTTAGTAGTGCGAAATATATAGCATTTTGTTCATTTTTGTCACATAGTCATGACATGTATTGCTGCAACTATCAACGTACACGCAACATTGATTCCATGTAAGTTGCTCTACTGAGCACTGCATTTGTTTGTTTCTTTATACAGTTGTTTAGAAAGAACTATATTTAGGACACACTATCCTCCCTAAAAGCAGAACGCTTTGAATAATCTGATTACATGCTACAGATGCTAACCACTGTGGATATATTCTGCTTCAACTTGCCTCTTGGGTTGTTTCTCACCCACCTAAGCAATGCTTCTTAAGGAGTAGAAGTTGATTTTAAATAAACGCGATATTTTTCCCCACATCAGCCAAAGGTGGTTGGCTGGTCCTGTGTGTGTAAATACGTGCGGTTTGTTCTATGCAACTGTGACTCACAGGGAAAATAAAATGCAATGTGTGTAGTTTGGCAAACGATGAACCACCAAAATAGCTAGCACTATGACGGTAGGTTGACAAAGTGGATGTGATAAACTATTAAAAATGAAGAGTGCTTTGAAAGCTTAGCATTCTAGGCAGCACATTCGTAAGGCAACCTGAATACAATAATGTTATTATACGATGGGCGCCATTGCTGGGAAACACAGACGTCCTCAGCATCCGAGTTTGTGCCAATGCCCTTGCAGTCGCGAGCTTATCTATAAAGATGACAAGTATGTCTTAGTACATGCAAGTAACACGAGTTATTTAATGTGGGTTCGTAAACAATAACACAAGAGGAAAGCTAAAACACCACTTTTTTTTTCTCTGTACCCCCACTGTTTTTAAATGAATATGTACGAACTGCCTCAGCTCAGACTTATTGAAATAAAGATTACAGTGGTCATAGCTTGTTGTTATAAATATTTCTGCAAATGTATGTTAAGAGTCACCAGTGCAGTTCCAAGCAAAAAAATATTTATTGTGCTTATGGGCAACTTGCAAATAACACAATCATTTCAATGATGTGTCAGCTCTGTTTGTCCAAGCACACCAGCACAGCCACTGACATTGCGAATGCTCGACTTATCATGCGAAGCTACAA
The DNA here is from genome assembly GCF_043290135.1 of Rhipicephalus microplus. NCBI lineage: Eukaryota > Metazoa > Arthropoda > Arachnida > Ixodida > Ixodidae > Rhipicephalus > Rhipicephalus microplus. Next base: position 31,478,529 of record NW_027464587.1, read on the forward strand.
GCACAAAGTTTTTTTTTACTAGAGTAAAGGTGCAGTTGTACGAAGCAGTGCTGATCTCCCATTTAAAAGCTATAGTATACCTCAGAAGCAGGCACACATGCACATGCATGTTGTACAACCACCGAATTCACTGCTAAAGAAGCTTACAATATGAAAGGGCATGCAATATTTTTGGCGGAGGTATCTCAGAACTGCAACAGATGAACAATAAAAATTTGACAAGTTGACATGCTGGTTAAGGCGTTACATTACTAAGCATAAAGATATAGGTTCAATTACCGATTTCATACAGCATATTTAGAGGGCGCAAATTGCTAGAACGGCTGTTTACCTTTACCTAGGTGCATGCTATAAAATTTCAACTGCTAGAATTAAATTTAAGGTTTCCTTTGGGGCATGCCTCAAGTATTTTTTGACATCGATATGAAATGTTCATTTAAATGAAGCTCCACTAATTGATGCACATGGAAAGTGTTTCTGCAAAGCAGTAGTTACGAACGGATGGTTATACCTAGAAGAAAAATAAAGCAATGCCATTGTTATTAAATATAACGTTTAGAGGCACAGCGCTTTGCACGCATTACATGACAATCAGTTCACAGGCGTTTTTGATGAGGAATGCACAAATGCGTTGCCATTGGTACAAGTGGCTTTTAAAGGGACACTAAAGTCAAATAAAACTTACGTCACAGTAAAAGCTCAATGTACGAAACATCTAGAAGTGCCCTACTAACCGAGAAATTAAGGTTAATGCACAAGAACACAAGCGCCGCAGTAGGACATTTTTCAAATGATCTCGATTACATCAGACAGACCACCTACAAGTAATCACTAGTATTCGATCTAACTGCACTAAATAAAGAACATTCCGGGCTATGAGAGACGCAATAAATTGTTGCTTTTTCGTTTCAGTTTGACTCATGGAAAAAAGAACCGCCGGTCGTTACTATGGGGAATGGCGCGAGTGGTTCGAAAATTCGAATTTCACGTGGTTACAAGGGACAGGTGGTGTCATCTAGTGGGGCGCAGTAGACACAAAAGCGTCTGCAATCTGGAAGCCAATGGCGGAAAATTGATCAACGGCTGTTGTTGCTGCTGTGGCTCCCGCTGCTTTTGGGCTGCTGCTACTAGCACAGTAAAGCCGGGCAACGTTGTGCATGGCAACAGTGACGTGAGATGGTCGAGTCATTCCGCTTCTTGAGTCAGGTAATTTCAAGCGCGCTGACCCGATGCAGAGCCATAAAACGTGATTTTGTTTCAAAATTGGCTTTTTTTTGGCACAAAAGTAACACCACGAGGTTTCTGCACTGCCATTTCAACAATCAACGTCGACTTAATGGTTGACATCAGTGTCCCTTTAACGTTGCAGTAATGCTAAACAGTAACATCACATAATGTGTCAGTAAAGCGAAAATACAACAAATTTTCCCAAGAGATATGAATGCATGTGTGGTGCACTATACACTGCCGGAACATGAGAGGGCTCACAACCCAGAGGACTTTGAATGTTCAGTTGTACTGTGCTGAGAAAAAAAACAGAGAAAAGGTAATGCCATGACAGGATAAGTTCTCACAGGAGCACATGGTAGTATAAGTCATGAAGGTGGATGTTAATCGAAGAAGAAAACATGGCAACGGAAATAGATAAAGTAAGCTCCCCACAACTATGTTGCTACCTGCAAAGTATTGCGTGGCTAAAGTTTTCTGTGCTCAATATAGGTGGTAATGGACCAAATAACAGCAAAAAGTATTTGAACTTCCTTGACCCAATGTTTCCTTTCTGTTTTTTTATTTTTAACGTACCAGAACGGATGAATCAAAGGGGTACAAGAACAAAGTTCCTTGCAACAAAGTTCTACTTTAATGCATAAGAAAACAGAGCCCGTTCTCCAAAAAAGCGGCATCATTTAAATGAGACCAACTAGTCAAAATGATTATGAGTGCATATTTTACAAGTATGGTGGCAGCGCCTGGCTGGCAGCTCAGCCAGCAAGGTGTTGCAATGAGAGCTCAAATGTGAAGGTTGATTTTCTGGACATGATAGCTGGCTTTAAGCGGGGCGAAATGCAAGCATATGGAAGCACTAACCGTTAGGAGAATGCCTAGGAGCACATTCAGGTGGAAACTCCGTAATATAATTTTTGATCTTGCTCCCCCACCTATAGTTCAACCCCTTATTAAGAGTCGTACACTAGGGAAAAATCCGTCTCACTGTATAACACGTAATAGTGTACATTGTAAACTTTACCACTTTTATAAGAGACTAAGACTAGGAAAAAATTCTAGTATCTTATATGCGATGTTTCTAAAAAGCACGGTACCAGTTTCACAGTTTTTTGTAAACCTCTATATTGACGTAGGCACACCAGTGTCACATGCAGCTGTCTGTTACATCACTGTCTACTCTAAAAGGATTCGACTGCATATGCATAAATCATACTGTGGATATTGCATGTGAAAGCCCTGCTCTGCGACATGTCAGTATAAAAATTGAGATCTCACTAGCCCTCTAATGACAGCACTAACACACAATAGTGTGCATTGTGCACTTAGCCACTGCTAATAGAACTGAACTTATGAATATACACTTCACTACTTCTGCAGTAGGCCCAATCCTTAGCTATCGTGCACGACTTGTAGTTTCTTCTGTGTATATTTGCCATACGACTGAATTAAGTTTCAAAAAAGGTGAGGACAAGTGTATGCCCACAAAGCACATACTCTCGAAGCAATTTTTGGTAACTTATTTCCATAGTAGGACGCTGACAGACAAAAAAGTGGTTACTACGCACAATCAATCTCTAAAACTTTGGACGACTGTACCTGTCACTTGAGACATCACTGCGCTTTTGACACATGGGGAATAACAGCAAAAAAAGAGACAAACACATATATAGTGGGCTTGTCAGCAGCAGAGAAGGCAGCATGCTCAGTAATCCGCTTTGCCTTGCGATACAGGTATTGGCGCTTCTTCTTGGTGAATGTCCTGCGGTGTGCGCCGTCTTCCTGGGGCTGGCCTGGAACGATGACGTCTCCTCGTGTGGCTGGCCTAACGAGGGCTTGTTTTCATCACCCGTGGACGATCGCTGCTGGATCGAGGAAACAATGCCCCCTTTTATCATAGCGTCCACGTGGAATCATCGCCTAGTGACGTCGGTTCCCGTGATCACTTCGGAGCCTTTAAATCTACGGGCAGGCTCATTCCATGGCAGTGGGCTGGTCAGCAGCAGAGAAGGCAGCATGCTCAGTAATCCGCTTTGCCTTGCGATACAGGTTAGTAGGTACTTTCCTGCTCCATGTTATCCTAATGATAACCGTTTCCTGCTGCTGCTGCCTTGCCCACTGTGTTCAAAGCTTCTTTTTGCTTGTGTTGCACCTATACCTCTTGATCTGTTGGTTTGCGGTGACGTTGACGCTAATCCTGGTCCTCTTACGGAAAAGGAAATGCTATTTGAGCTACTCGCTGGCCAAAAAAGAATGAAAACATCTATTGACAAAGTACAGGCCAACCTGAAAGATTTAGCAGAAAAATTTGACACGCTAGCAGAACGAGTCGATGCCATTGAGCGTCACATGAATAAATTTTCTTCATTGCCTAAACAAGTGAAAAAAATTGAAGATTCTATGACTCAAATGCAACAAAAACTAACGTCCCTTGAAGAAAGAGTTGATGATTTTGAAAATCGGAGCCGTAGAAATAACTTAATCCTTTATGACCTAAAAGAACCCTCTAGGGAAACACCTCAGATACTCCAGGATAGCGTCAATGAAATCCTCGAGAATAAACTAGGTGTAAGGGCAATTACTGTTGAAAGATGCCGCAGGCTTGGCCGCATAATTGAAAACAGACAGACCAGTTATTCTAAAGTTTATTGATTATCGTGAGATGTCTGTTTTGAAAGGTACGCACAAGTTAAAGGGCTCGGTATTGTCCTTTTCTGATGATTTTTCATACAGGGTTCATGAGGCACACAGAAATCTGTGGAAAGGTTCGGAAAAAGACAGAGAGAACGGTGCTAAAGTAAAGCTTCTCTACAATCGACTGAGTGTGGATGGGAACTTGTTTAGTTGGAATGAAGTGAAAAGTGCACGTGTTAAGCTAAGGAAGAATGGAAAATGACGGACCATGTGCAGTTTTCAGTCGCTGAAAATACTAAATTTAAGCTGTAGAAGTGTTCTCATGGCCTATAGTCCCCATATTGCTATCCTAACCGAAACATGGTTGCACGATAACATACTTGATAGTGAATTTGTTCCTCGGGGCTACCGTGTGTACCGGAATGACCGTGGGAGTAGAGGCGGTGGGGTGGCGATCCTATTTAGACAGTCATTGCAAATTACAAAAATGCGTGACATACGTAGTGTCGAGGGCATATTTTGCAAAGCGTATTACGGAAACACCAGGTATGTTAATGGGGCTATTTATCGTCCACCCAATTCCTCCATGGATGTTCTGGATGAATTACACAATTACCTTGTCGCACACGTGAAGCCTGAGGATCGGATAATTCTAGCTGGAAATTTTAGTTTGCCGCATGTTAACTGGCCATCTTTATCTTTGCAACAACCTAACTATAAAATTGATGAAAGAATGATCGATATAGCGTTTTCTTTTGACTTGATGCAAGTTGTTGATGAATTCACTCGAATACAGGCAAACTCTTGTTCAATTCTAGATCTCTTTTTCATTAGTGGCTCAATCTCTTCTCAAGCTAGCTGCTCTGTTTTCCCTGGAATATCTCATCATCAGGCTGTGATACTTACGCTTTCTGATGCTGTTTTAAAGAAAAATTGCAAGAGGGTCTCGTTCCCAAACTTTTCACGTGCAGATGATACTCCAATATTGCACTTACTATCATTTGAATTTGATTCTTTTTCGAGTTGCACTGCTGATATTCAATATTTGTGGAAGCGTTTCAAGGACCTTATAAATGTGTGTATAGAAAGATTTGTTCCACGCATTGTAAAAAAATCGAAAGGAAAAAAACCCCTGGATTTCTCGGGAAACGTTGCAGTTGCGAAGACGGCTCAAACGTATAAAAAATCAGAGACGGTACTCTGAAGACGTCGGTATCCTCCAACAAAGAATTTCTGAACTGGCTTCTCAACTAAAAGCAAATGTATTGTCTGACAAGGAACGCTATTATGGCCAACAACTCCCGAGTCTCATGTCTTCGTCTCCCGAGAGGTTCTGGAGTTTAATTTCGCCTAATCCTGTAACTACTGATGTTTTTAAAATTGACGATGTGGAAACTAGTGATTCTTCTGTTATTTATAATGCTTTCAATAATCATTTTAAGTCTGTTTTTACGAAGGATAATGGAGTCTTGGAAACTTTTGATGTGGCAGGCCCACCCCTACCGGATGTTGTCATAAGTGAAGAGGGAGTTTTTAATTTACTTTTGAAGCTTGATGTTAAAAAATCTTCAGGTCCTGATGGAGTACCGAATGAGTTCTTAAAACGCTATGCACAATGGGTTTCAAAGTACCTAACAATTATTTTTTATAAATCTCTGAAAGATGGTCATGTTCCGAATGACTGGGTAACTGCTAAAGTCAAGCCCCTACATAAGAGTGGAAATCCCCATTCTGTTATTAACTATCGGCCGATCGCATTAATTTCAACTTCCTGTAAACTACTTGAGCATATAATACATAAGCATATTTAAGAACTCCTAGATAAGCACAATATTTTGTCAGGTTCACAACACAGATTCTGGAAAGGATTTTCTACTTGTACTCAGCTGGTAACTACAGTTCATGATTTCGCACTATCTATAAATTCCGGAAATCAAGTAGATGCAATTTTTATGGATTTTGATAAGGCTTTCCATACGGTCTCCTACATTTAATTACTCTTCAAATTGAATTTAATTCTTAAGAATACTCAGCTTCTAAATTCGATTTCCGGTTATCTTTCGAATCGAAAACAGTAAGTCTTTTTCAATGGCCATTGTTCACGTACAGTACCGGTTGACTCGGGTGTTCTCCAAGGCTCTTTGCTCAGACCCCTCCTCTTTTTATTGTTTATAAATGATATATCACATGATATACCTGTAAAAGGTAAGTTATATGTGGATGATTGCATCCTGTACTCGGAAGTAGAAAACCATACTGATCAAATTCATTTAAACGATGCATTTCAAAAGGTCATTCGTTGGTGCGATAAATGGCAGATGTCAGTTAATTTTAAAAAGACCGTTTTCATGAACATTTCTCACAAACGTAACACTCTTCATTATGCATATTCAGCCAATAATGTTTTTTTGCAGGAGGTACAACACTACAAGTACCTTGGTCTTTGGGTTTCGAATGACCTTAACTGGACGAGACATATTAACATTGCAATAAGCTCGTGCAATTACAAATTATTTTATCTTAGACGAGCTCTTAAGCACTCAACTTCCGCCGTTCGCCTTGTTGCATTTAATGCAATTGTTCAACCTACTTTAGATTATGCATCCATAATTTGGCACTCTTACACCAGAAAAAATATCGGCGAAATGGAAAAAAATTCAAAAGAGAGCTGTTAGGTTTGTTTATAACAGTTTTGGTCGTACTTCAATAACTTGTTTATTAGCAAAAGCTAAGCTCCCAACACCTACACAAAGAAATAAAAGTATTGAGATTGAAATTTTTCTTTCAGTTAGTTAAAGGTTATTTTAAGTTAGACTTATCACATATACTTCATTTGTCCACAGGATATACCTCAAGGCAGAGGCATGCCTTTACAGTAACCCCATTTTCCACCCGTAATAACACATTCAAGTATTCGTTCTTCCCGAGGACAATTACCGATTGGAATAACCTTAGGAACGAAGTTGTTTCCCAGCCATCCTTAAACCTTTTTGCTGCGCAGCTCTAGCAGTGAGTGTCTAAATTCTATAACATGTGCTCCTGTTGTTTATTTCAATCACTGTAACCATTCTCCACTTGTGATCATCTTGAATGTAGCGCTCATTTCTCTATATGTTCTTATGCCGGTTTATTGGTTTATTACAAACCACTGTTGTTTTTTTTTTCGTTCTGAAAGTGTGTAAATGTCATACCTGTATATTTGTTTGCCAATTTGTAAACTTATCAAAAGTATATCCACCCTGGCAAAACACTATGTTAGGGTTACAGTATTCATAAATAAAAATAAAAGGAAAATAAAGAAATAAACTTCCGCACACTAAATATAGCAATCGGCTGTAACTGCAAAACACTTGAAATGATGTTTTTGGCAAAATGGGCAAACGTAAAAACATGTGTATGAATGTAAGCAACCCTGCTAAATGAAAAAAAATGAAATAAACAAGTATAAAACACTTCTTTACGCAACAGATTTAAATGAACCCTGATAATTAGATGTATCCCAACGAAAACAATAAAATCTACACTAGAATGAACTACAGCAAGTGTCGGGCCTAGTCACTGTGGCTTTCAGGAGGCCCTTGCTGTGATAGACCAGTCACTAGCCTGTCATGAACAGCGATTCGCTCTCTCATTAGTCTGGCTCTCTCCGACTTAGCTAGCTATTGGGCAGCAAGGCATTCCGGATGCCTTCTCTCGCGATTTGCTTCCGATTCATGCAAATATCTCAGATCGCCTACCATCAGTGTTTGGTTTGGCGTTTGGCAACGTTTTTTGTGGTAGTAGCTGACGAGGTGGCGGGTGTTGGTGTTGGTGGTATCTGGTGGTGTGTTGCGTGAGGTTCCCGGCTGGATGTGTCATCTCCGACATGTGAGCTGTCGGAAGCCTGCTGCTCGACACTTTCTCCACCTGTGCTCCCAGATGGTTTATCTCTGGCAGGAAAGCATGCATTACGCAAGACGAACACAATGTGAATTTGCTGCCGGTGAATGAACATAGACGAGAAGTATGCATGCAATTTCTCTACTAAGCCAGTGCCTTTGCATGGCATGAAAGCATGGTGCCATTGATATGAAAAAAAAATGTATGCACTCATGTCCCACCAGACTACCACAACAATGTGGATGTTTACTTTAGTGGTTTGAGATATCGACAATGCAAAGTTCTTCAGCGGAAAATGACAAAGAAGAGAACAGAACATGAACATCACATCAATCATTGAAGTTCCTTCCAAGTTGCAACACCATCAAGAATAAAGCTTACAACCTGTGTGAGCTGCCTGCCCGTGAAGTGATGAAGTAACATAGTTGTAATTTTTCTGGCCATGCATTTAAAAAAAGAAATGGTACTGCAGGAAAATGCTGCACATAATTGTATCTGGCAACTCACCTGCAACACCAAGCACTATATAAGGGTAAACTTTTTACAGAAACAATGATTGATTGATTGATGTGTGGGGTTTAACGTCCCAAAACCACTATATGATTATGAGAGACGCCGTAGTGGAGGGCTCCGGAAATTTCGACCACCTGGGGTTCTTTAACGTGCACCCAAATCTGAGCACACGGGCCTACAACATTTCCGCCTCCATCGGAAATGCAGCCGCCGCAGCCGTACAGAAACAATGAACACAAAAGTTAATGAACACACTGTCTCCATGTGTACGTGTTGCAGTGTTCATGTGCGTGTGCGAAAAGGTAAAAATATTGATTGATTTGTGTGGTTTAACGTCCCAGAACCACCATATGATTATGAGAGACGCCGTAGTGGAGGACTCCGGAAATTTTGACCACCTGAGGTTCTTTAACGTGCACCCAAATCTGAGCACACGGGCCTACGACATTTCCGCCTTCATCGGAAATGCAGCCACCGCAGCCGGGATTTGAACCCGCAACCTGCAGGTCAGCAGCCGAGTACCTTAGCCACCAGACCACCGCGGCGGGGCCAAAACGTAAAAATAAAACAGGAAATGCATATAAATGTACTTGCTCATTACGCCTTCGTTCACGGCCCGGCCCAAGCAGCAGCGGTGGATTGGCCGCGTGCGATTTCTCAAAGATGTCTCCAAGGTCACAGCATACATGTAGCAGCGATGTGATGGTTAGTTATTCAGGAAAATAGACATTGCAGTGTCGGCGTGTCATGTTTTTACAAGTTGGTGGTGTGATTTACGGCTTACTTTATACAAGAACAAACACTTTGGAACAGCACACTGAACACTTACGTGTTCAGTGTGCTATTCTATTCGGCCTTCAGATTATTGTATTTTCTTTATTGTAATTGTAGCATTTTCATGGTTTTACTCGGCATAAAGCAGGCCACCGCACTGCACTGTAGTACAAAATCACGCATGAAAACTCATGAACACGATGGAGTAACCCCTCGTGTTACAATTGAGTAAATACGATACTGCAGGAGAGGCCATTAACACACCTTCGCTCATTCTTCGCTATTGGTGCCCGCTTTGCCCTGCTTGTGTGAAACCTGCGTACCTGCATGCCACAGCTACTTTGAGAGTGGCAGTCTCTTGTGACCACTCATGTTTACCATGACCTAGCTTTTAGAGCTATGTGTACGGTGACTTCCATCAACAATTTGATTGGAAATTTGTCCCCCCCCCTCAATCATAAAACAAGGTTGCCATGCGCATGTACCTGAATTTAGAGATCTTTATCTTGTTCCATGGTAACTGGTCCTTGCCAGGTGTGACCAAAATATTATGTGCTTAATAAACCCCCATTCGTTCTAATTCCGTGGGTGCAACATTTCTTAAATGGTTCTTGTGTGTGTGTGTGTGTGTGTGTATGTGTGTGTGTGTGTGTGTATGTGTGTGTGTGTGTGTGTGTGTGTGTGTGCGTGTTAACCTTGTCAATGGACACTCCCCATTGCTCATTTTAACTATACATTATTATCGCATATCTCAAAGAAACACGCGAGGAAACGTAAACTATTTTCGTGCCCTGTCCCTTCTTCGTGCTGATTTCTCAATTAACATTTCTTCATAATTTATGTTTGCGAAGCACGTACGATTTTATGCAATGTGAAGGAAACTTTTGTTGCAAAATTATGCATTAATTGACCACTGTATAAGACGTACACGCGTGCGTGTTAAGCTTAGTGCAAAGCACAGAGATGTACTGCCCAGATTCACAGGAACAACTCACGACTCACACTTGCAAGTGACGCGCCCATGCCCAGAGGTGTTGTTTTTCCGACGCGTACCCGGGTAACTTCGTTTAAGGGTCCGCCACTTGTTTTCAACTTGGCTGCCCGTGACAGCACTACCCGGGAAGTGTTTGTTCAGTACTGTGGCGATTTCTTCAAACATTTGCGGATTCGATTTCAGCTGGTTTCTTGGGTTGATTTTGAACGCCTTGTATTCTTCAAGGAATCTCAGAACTTTCGGTCGACGCCAGAGATCACACTCACTGAACTCGCGAAGTTCTGCAAGTTGCAGCATCACGTCGCTGGGCAGCACCTCGCTGCTGTCGTCGCCTACGAGCGGAAAAAATGCAGCATTGATATAGGGTGACGTTGGGTGACGAATATGAAAAATTACTGCCACTGTTACGTGGACACTTACTGGTAATGGTAACGTACAGCACTCTTTCGTCGAGCCTAGGTGTTCCATAGCTGTTCACTGGAAGCACGATGGTGTCACCGTCCTCCCAAACGAGTGCTTGTTCGGTCATTTAGCACGCGCAGCTGCGCAAAATCGGCACACCAAAGCACTCAAACGCGCACAGCTTACTTCCCGCGTCCACTTGAAAATGGCTGTCGTGAAGTAATACAACGTTGTCTGCCAGCTGCCCGAACGAAATTGCATGGGTTGTCCCGGGCCGTCCGTGGGCCGCCAGACAAGCGAACATGCGCCGAGCGATTCCGCACCAGTGGGCGGAGCTCCTGATAGGTTCCCGTAAAAAACGAATGCGCCGCCAGCGTCCGGGGCCCTCTGGAGCTGTACGGGACCTGTAAATCGATGAGGCTCACTGACGGCATATCAGGCCTGCAGCCCGGCACAGACGCTACAGCAGGGTCACATGTACAGAACCAACAAGAGGTGTTCTGCTGCCACCCATGCCATAAATCTGAAGGGCGCGCACGGAGCGTCGCCACCGTATACTGTCCTTAGACAACAAGGCGCCACCCGGTCCTGGTGCTTGCGTGGTGGGCCCGTGAAAATTGTCGATAGAATCCTTCTAGGAACTCCACTCCAAACTGCGTATTCGCCCCGAAAGTTTTCTTCTTATTTTCTTATCCAATGCGTGGGTGTAAGAAACTAACGTGAACATCTTGAAAGGCCCGTGTTTGGTCCACGTTTGCGGGGACGTCAGACACTTGTGCATGAGAAAAATACTAGGCTGCTTAACGCGCAGCCCCAACAGCGATTCGCAGGGCTCAAGGTATGTTTTTGATGAAGAACTTCGGAAACTCTTATCCAATAACAGAAAGCTATATGGAAAAGTGATAAAAACTTAAGATTGGCCCAGTGTTACACCTGCAAATGAAGAACACGAAATTATCAACGATGAGACTGCGCGAATATTTTTAATGCAGTCTTTCTATCTGTTATTACAAAGGAGTCTATCAACTCCCACTTTTCAACGCGTACTAATACAACAAGTGTTATACTAACCACTACGGTTTTCCCAGATGGTATCTCATCAATAATAGACAAGCTTAATCTCTCATCATCAGCTGGCGTGGATGACATCAACGCAAAACTGTTAAAGAACACTAAACATGTTACAGCGCTTTTCTTGTGCTTGCTGTTCTCACTCTCACTTTCAACAGGTGAAATGCCATATGACTGGAATGTGGGGAAGGTTGTTTCTATCCAAAAAGCAGGTGACAGGAATTGCCCACTTAATTATTGCGCCATTTCATTGACGAGTGTGCCCTGTAAGCTCATGAAACCTGTCATATAGACAGTAGTCATGAAGTATCTTGACTCAAACAAAAACTTTAATTTTTCACAGGATGGGTTCCGCAAAACTTTCTCCTGCGAAACACAGCTGAAAATTTTTCTGCATGATATTCACACCAACTTAGATTGTAACTACAAAACAGACGTGATATTCCCAGATTTCGCAAAAGCGTTCGACAAGGTGCCACACCAGCGACTATTACTAAAGCTTTCATTTGCGAATAGTAACCCCGACATTTTGCCATGAATAGAAACGTTCCTGACAAACCATTCCCAATTTGTTACAGTTACCGACCGCGAATCTAGCCCCCTCCCAGTGACTCTTGGCGTACCGCAAGGATATGTCCATTGACCTCTACTTTTTGGAATATTTATTAAGGACCTATATCTGTACGTGTCTTGCAACGTTCGTTTGTTCGCAGACGACTGCGCCATTTATTGAACAATTACTAGTCCACCGAATGAGGACTTATTTCAGGAGGACATTACCTGTATACAGCAATGGTGCGACCATTGTGGTTAATGGATCTTCATGCTAAGAAGTGCAAACTGGTTGCATTTTCTCATCGCAACGATTCACTTCTTTACCAATGCACAATCAGTCACGTTCCCGTGTGCGTGCTGTGCAGTCATACAATCACCTAGGTGTTAGGATATCGAACGACTTATGTTCGCGCACACACAATACAAACATGATGTCATCTGCAAACAAATCACTCGGTTTTTTAAAGCGGCATCTCAAGCGCACCCCGGAAGCAGTAAAACAACTCGCCTACCAGGCAATATTCAGGCCGAAATTTTAATATGCATCCGCCATATGAAATCCTCACTAAATATATCTCATAAACTCACTCGATGCCATTCAAAACGGTGCCATGAAGTTTATCCATTTTAGTTATTCATACGACCTAAGCATATTTTACTTGAAAAAGAATTGAGCTTGCTTTCTCTGTGTACATGCCGGAGTACTGAAACCCTATCACTTGTCCACAAGTTCTATCGGACCTCGCTTAATTAACCGCCCTATATCGTCCCAGATGCCAGAACCCTTCATCAAACACGACACACTTTTTAAGTGGGCCGCCCTCGCATTCGCACTACTACCCTTTTCAACTCATTCTTTTGCCATGCTACTACAGAGTGGAACAACCTGCCTTAGCAGGTCATTGCCATCCCTCGCCCGTGTGCGTTTACGGAAAGTGTCATGGCACACTTTTTGCAATGAAAGTATCATTTTAATTATAATTTGTACTGTTTAGATATGTAGGTATTCTTGCTGACGTGATTGGCACATCACCCCATTTACTCATCTGTATTTGTTTCCCTCTGTGGTGTTCATTTTGTGTATGCAAACGTATAGCGCATGTTTTTTTTCTTTTTTCTGTTTTTTGTACTTTCAGGTATGTTCATGCAAATTACGCACTATTGTATTCCCATCCCTTATGTGTTACCCTTACGAAAGGGTTCCTAAGGTAATAAAGTGAAGTGAAGTGAAAGCTGTCAGGCTAATTGGTTATTCTCTTCATATAGTATGGCATAAGCTATGCTGTTCTGAAAAGTTACTTAAAAAGCCTTTTGTCAGATCAGTATAAAACAAAAGATTAGTATAAAACAAAAGCGATTCTTGTGGTTCGAATACCTATAGATAGTAAGCCTGATTCTGACAGAGAGGATGGGCGCACGACAAGGGAGACTTTTCGAACAGTGAAAGGTCGATCATTGATCAATGGGACACTATATCTTCAGCAGTGGTGGAGCCCTTTTCAGCCATCGCACAATAAACCCTACCTGGTTGTTCATCGCAACAACAAAGTTTTGATTCACATGTGGGGTTTAACGTTTTAAAACCACCATATTCTACAGGGCATGTGAAAGGCAGAGAAGAGTAGGAGAGGAAGACGAAGAGTTTTGACAAGATCGCTGTGTGCTCCCACGAACGATCATGGTTCACCTTTTGTAAATAAACTCATCTCATCACAACTCGTTGAAACAGTTGTGGTGGACGTGCTGGGTAATCAACACCACAAGACGGAGGTTCAACCGGAAGTTTTTCGACGCAGTCGTCACCTTGCCTGGGCTTCCATCGAATCCATCTATGCTGGACATGTTCCACAACGCAGATGAACATTTACCCCTCTAACTTCTACGCGAACTGCTTTGGCTCCACAACAGAGATGCTCGTCCCTTCGCTGGCAGAGCAGATGAAGTCATCGAGGCTTGCCTTATTGATAATGAACAGGTGAACGCCGCCAACAATTGGGATGGCGCTTTTCAGCTTTTGTACGTTGCGTTCTTTCTGACGAATACTGCTTTAATTTAGTACGATAATCGCGAAGAAAAGCTAAGGACGTTGGACAGATTCATTTCTGTAATGCAAGAGCATTTCGGGAACTCCACAACGAGAAGGAGCCAAACAGACGCTCATGCAACGCGCGCAAGCGCTAGGCGAAACCTGCATGACCTACACTGAGGAAGTTATAAAGCTATGTAGGATCATTGACTTTCGAGTGTCTGACGAAGACAAAATCGGGCAAATCCTCAAAGAATTCGCCGAAAATGTTACAATTTTTCTCACTGGGAAAGACAACTACAAATTCGTAGCCGACTAAAAACAAGGCGCATCACGCCGAAGTTCGGCAGGCAAGTCAATGTGACGACTATCACAAGCATGGAAAGCAACCAGCCACTTGACCTTGCATCAAAGATCCGGCTAATAGTACTTGAAGACATAACTGTCGTTTAAGTGCACAAATAAACTCAAAGGAAGAGAGGATCAGCGCTTACCTCCCTTCGCTTGTGTTTATTCGTGTGCTTGAACGACGGGTATACAATGCATGTCCAACTAGCCCAAGTTTCGATACTGTTGCAGCACGTGAAGACCTGGGCATGTAGGCACCAGTGCCATTCATCACTCGTACCTGCCACCAGAGTTCGAGTTGAACATTGCTTACTTCTTCTCGCACCAAGCGGCCGAGGGCATTGATGATTGCGATTCAGTGTCTCGCTATTAGCCTTGTCTCTGCGATAGAAACCCTGCGTATGACGCTCCATGACAACGAGGACAGCCACGTTCTTATACTCAAGACTCTGAGACCAACTATGTCCCGCTGCGGCATGGACAGCACCTGCCCTACTAACAAAATTCAGCTTACGACCAATACAATGGATTCCAGAGAGTGGCAGAAACCCGTTATTCGCGCGATAACGAACTTGCTCACCAACAGCAGCGTTCCAGGATTCGTTCCGATGAACAAATTATAAACCATGACCCTCCCATCTGCTACTACTGTAGTTTCACTGGGCATCTCACTCTGTATTGCGGTCAATAACGCCACCCGTCACGAATGGCCCCAGCCATGTCTTCACCGCAGACACCGGGCGCATCACATGACCTCCGGGCGACCGACGTCCTTCCAAGGGACCGTTTTTCACACGAAACCAGAGGAAGCGATTCGCCAGCATCCAAACGGTGTTGGACACCACCATCTAGTCGTTCTCGTCACTCGCCGGCTCCTCTGCGTCGTTCTTCCTCTCTGCCGCTGGGAAACTAGCATACGCGGCCAATGCAATTGAGCTCGCTGGATGGTCTTTTCAAGATATACCTCTGCCAGTTTTTATGCTCAAAAACGAAGCGAATGTGTTGACTGACGGAATATCGACGGGGCGTTAGTTGACACTGGGGTGACTGTGTCTGTCGTGAGCCTCGCCTTCAGAAACTGCTTAGGTCGCAAAGTTATGTTTTCATGAAACCAACTACTACCTTTCGCGGTGTAGGAAGGGAGTGGCTTCATCCTCTTGGTGCATGTGTTGTGTGTTTCGTTTGCTGGTAAAGCGTGTGTACCCGAAAATTTATTTCTATCTCATTGTTCGCACGATGCCACTCTTTGTATCAAATTTCTTGAGCAACGCGGTGCTTCCGTCAACTGTGGTAGTGCGTAAATACAATAAAATATTTTGTTTTTACCATCGTTTCTGAATAAGGTTCCCGTGGCGAAGACAGGAACTCACCTGGTGTGATTCATGACATGATAGCACCATGTTGATGCTTGACACCCGTTCGAGTCTCTTCCACAGCGATTGATGCTGCTTGTGTTGACCTTGTAGTGGGGCTTCTACGCAAGAACTTTTTTAAGAAAGACATACTTGTGCCCTCTTCTGTTTTGTGCATGTCAAAAAGGTGGCGACGTTGTGGGCGCTGAACTGTTCTGACACACTGGTTGTGCTTCCTTGTGGGGTGGAAATAGGTCACTTTGATGAAGTCTTATGCAGCTCGATAATGACACTATTTACGGTCCTCCCCATCTCTCCTTCTCCTGGCGAAACTTGCTATATTGAAGATCTAGGGCTCAGTAAGATCAGCAAGGCTTTCAATACAACAAAACATACATTTATTAAAAAAACGGCGTGCTGGTGTAGGTCCTTTAATGACACGTTGCTGCTTCACACTTCAAACATAGAGATGCACCCCTTCAGTTACCCTCGTCCCGCGCTCACCTCAGAATATACACCGGCCCAGAACACGTCATCCGCCAGAAGCCCTACCAAGTGTCGTCCTCTGAGCGCAAGCTTCTTGTCGAAAATTTAAAGGAAACGCTGAGCAATAGTTTTATGCAAGTGTCGTCCAGCGTGTGGGAAGCCCCGGTAATCCTTGTCAGCAAAAATAATGGTTCCTAGAGATTCTGCGCAAGTTAAAGGCACCTAAACACTGTGACGAAGAAAGATGTATATCTTTTACCGCGGATCGATGACGCAGCCCATGGTGCATCGCCGTCGTCTGAAGCCATCCATCTGTTCTGGAAGAGAGTTGTTAGCTTCAATCCACCACTAAAATATTCTGTCAACAATTTTTTTGATGACTTTAGATACACAGCTAGTGAGGCTGACTGGTAGGAATGAGTCAAGCGAAATCAATGATTTACTGGGCTTCAGCAGTGGGACAATTTTTCCGACCTTCCAACACATTGAAACGTTCAACTTTGTCCAAATTTTGTTATATAACCGTAGAAGAACTGGCATGCTGTTGGGTCCTAGATTTTTCAGAACACTGTAGAATACGTTGTCGGGACCAGTTGCCGTTCTCACGCGAGTTAGTGATAGAGCATTACGCAGCTCTAGGAGAGAATACGTGT
This sequence comes from Rhipicephalus microplus, assembly GCF_043290135.1. Taxonomy (NCBI): domain Eukaryota; kingdom Metazoa; phylum Arthropoda; class Arachnida; order Ixodida; family Ixodidae; genus Rhipicephalus; species Rhipicephalus microplus. The sequence goes on from NW_027464587.1 coordinate 31,495,440, forward strand.
TGTCCAGTTGAGCATGTGATAAAGCGTATGCATCTTGGATTTGTTGCTCTACAGAATTAGGTAGTGCAGTAGAATTGTGAGCCGATTGCCCAGTTCCAGTCAGCATTGTGCAAAACTCATTCGAAACATCATGTTCGGATGATCCAAGAGATATAGCCAGTGCTCTGCATGGGTTTCGCTGGGAGTCTGGATGACTGAAAGCAGTAATTGTTTGCCAGATTCACGGAAGTGCAGTAAATGGGGTCAATGAAGTGCAGAAATGGGGCCAATTTTTCCAACCTAACTTTTGCATGTGTCGGTTAGATTGGATGCGTGTGGTCTGAGCCTTTTTGTAATCTTCTAGCCTCCCAGTGTGGTGATAGCGACATTATACTCGTCTTCTAATTGCTCGTAGGCGCTCATAGTCTGCACCTGTGCTGGAGTGGCCTCCTGGGACAGCTGCAAACTTTGTCGCACGGGAGTAACTGCTTTTATTGTAGGACATAAACGTATCCAGTTCATTACCTCCCGTCAAGTCACTCCCAGTATGTTCACGAAATAGTTTCCAGTCAGTTTGCTTTCAAATCAATGGGGTGAATTGCACTTGCATTCTTGGGTGTTGCATGAGAACTGGGTAATGGTCACTCCCTCATGTTTCGAGGTCTGTAAACCAGTTCATATCTCGTGCGAAGTCAGGGGAGGCTACAACCAAATCTAGACAGCTGGCATAACAATAACCTCTTAAAAACGTTACTGATTCATCATTCAGTGCAACAAGACCACCTCAATCAATTGCTTTTTCCAATGTTCTTCCGCGTGGATCGGTATGAGTACTGCTACACGCGGTATTTTGCGCATTAAAATCTTCATGGATGAGGGCAGGTCCCTGGGTTTTATTGAATAAATGAACAAGGGTGATTCGGACATGCGCGTCGATGGTTGCAAATAAACACGAATTACAGTGATCATATGTTTCAGGAATTTAATTTTGCACCCTACAAATTCTGGCACGTCCGAGTTCGACGAGTATAAAACAAAAGAGGGTATGTCGCACCGTACGCAAAACAGTGCCCTCCTCATTCTTGGATTTCTTTTTGATGCATATGTGACTTAATTAGAAATCCTAAAGTCAGGGCCAACGTTGGTTTCATTTAAACACATAACGGGGAAGTTATAGTGAACAACCAGCTTCCTAAAGTCTGTGCTTTTGGACCTAAGCCCATTGAAATTCCACTGAAACACAGCTGTGTTGCGAAAACAGCTGTTCATTTGTAGAGCCATTTTGCTATACAACAATTTTTGGTTGTACTGATAGAGGCTCTAATGAAAGGACGGTGCTCCCCTCTGGAAGGTCATTGGCATGTGGAAGTACGTACACGCAGGATTGCCTTCAAAACAAGGAAGAACCTAAAGATAACCATATCCGCATCACCTGTTTTCGGTGCACATTGCTATTGAGCCTTTAGCTTTGACGAGGTGAAAGGTGTAGACGCTTGGTTATCCTGACGTGTTGATAGCTTCGGTGTCCTGATGTCACTTGTCTGCCTTTGAACGCGTGATGATCGTCCTCTACGGTCTGTTTTGGTTGTACTTTTGCTTTTCTGAGCTGAAGCACGCTTGGCTGCCGTCACATACAAAAGTGGTGATGTACTCTTCTGTGATTTCAAAGTCATAAGAAGTGGATGTACAGTTTCAGGATTCGGACATGGCAATCCCTTTTTTGGAGCTCTGCCAAGCAAAATTTCTTGTCGCATTAGTCGAGTAGGTGCCGGGTGTTTCGGACAACCAGCATACGACGCTACGTGGTCTCCATTGAAATTGGCCCATTTGGGATGACTCTTCGATGTACATTCGTTGTAATCATGTGCTCCTGCACAGATTTTGCAGCAAATTTGTCCATGCCACAATTTGGCAACATGTCCATAGTGTTGACAGTTGTAACATCGTGTAGCGGACTGTAGGTACTCTTCCACCGGATTACTTGTGAAGCCTAGGAGAATACGAGGTGACAGTGGGTTGTCGGGAGAGAACTCAAGAATTACACTGCCGAGTAAATGTGGCTCTGCTGAACCATTCGAGTTTACGACGGAGCCATTTAGTCTGTCTCCTGACTGAGATTACACCGTTGTCTCCGAGTTTATCTTCACTGTATTGTACTGGTACTTGTCTAATCTTTTCTAGGTTCCTCACATTCGACTGCGGTATATACGGTGCCATTTCAAGACCAGCAACATGTGTTAATTGAAGAAGTCTGGAGGATGCAGTAACAGTAGAGACAATTAGAGAGAAGTTGCCATCACTGTTGACACGAAATCACTGCACTTTCTCTTTAGTAGCAAATACCACTTCTTCACTGACCAGTTTGTTCGGATTGACTTTCCAGAATGAGGTGCTACGGTCTGTCAGATTGAAAATTATGGTATCCCCGCTGGTCGGGCTTTCTCGTACGTGGTTGTTGCGAAGGGCCTCTCTTTTGCTTCTATATCACAGTTCATTTCCGCGGAGTCGATGATCGTTGCATTGCTGCAATCCTCGCGATTATCAGTTCGTGGCTTCTCCTTCTTCTTCTTCTCTTCTTCTCGTATGGCTCTTATCCAATGCAGGGGATTGGCTGAGTGTTAGGTGAATTTGTTTTTTTTTCTTCGCAATACTATTCGTATAGGCTGGGAATAGGATTCAAAACAAATAATTACTGAATAATAATATTTAAACGTTTAAAAGATTGAAGAATTTAGCTCTATATTCTTTTAGTCTGACTGATAAATTCTTCGATTGCGTAGTAAACATCGCTGTCACTGTAGCCCAGAGTAGAGGCATCGAATGATAAAACAACTGATTTGGATAGTTCCAGACCCAAGTTTCGAAGAGGTGGTGCTATGAATTTTCTTCTCAATCACGTATAGCAGCGACAGTATAGAAAGTAGTGACTGGTTGTTTCCTCCTACTTACAGAAGATACACAGAGGAGACAACGCTTGACATGCTTTATGCAGGTAAAAGTTGAGGGAAGTAACCCGGCAGCGAAGCTTGGTTATGGCCTTTTCATTATTCTCGACCGTGATAACTCACTTTTTCCAGAGAAATATTAGGTGCTTCTATTCTGGAGAAGCTGTCAAGACGGGGTCTGATAAGCATTTTTTGAAGGTGAAGGTGCGGAATCGTGCAATTGCAGTGTATGTTGTCTGTGGGAAAACCGGAACGATTGGCATAAAAAGCGCCACTTTTGCTAAAGACTGCCACTTGCTTGCGCTTTCGTTTAAAAGCAAACCCTTGTGTCCTGGTACGAAAGTAAGTGGAGACGTTGTAGGTGCGCGGGAATTAGTATTCTGAGAAGCTTTAGAAGAGGCGTTTCACCAGATGCAGAGAGAGACGAACACACAGATGATGAGTCAGTGATGATTGCTTATACTTTTTTGAAGCTGGGTAGCTTTCGGTGCCATAAATTTATGGCCATAAATTCAGCTGTAAAAACTGGGGTAAAATCCGGCAGTCGTAACGAAAAAGACCAATCAAGTTGAGGGCAGCATATTCCTATGCCAGATTTTTCTTCAGTTTGCGAGGCATAGTTGAAATAACCGCATTCGTCAGCAGAACATTTAAATGCTCTGGTAATAGTCCATTTAAAATTCCGTGAGGTAATAATTACGCGTGGTTCGGAAAAATATTGTGGTAGACAATGTCTGTGAATTTAAGTTTCACGGTCAAAGGATGCACATCACGAATTTGTACATTCAGGGAGTCCAGTAATGTTTGTGCAATTATGAGTTGTGGCTTGCGGAATCTAGGCCACTGCTCAGAGAAAAATATCTCGGGATTGGATACGAAGATTATTCAAGTATGCTTAGACAGTGTTTCGTGCAACCGTAAGAAAGTCTGCACCGTAAGTAGGTTAAATTGGTTTAACAGGGGTGGTGTTCTTGCTTCCAGGTATACTACTACATTCGCCATATAGTTTGGAAGGCCTAAGCACAGCCGTAAAGCCTCTCGCTCTAATAGGAATAGTGGCTGAAGCTCATATAGCGGCGCACAGGAAAAAAGAACACAGCCAAATTCTAATACCGGTCGTACGTACATTTTGTAGGCCATCAATAGTGCTTTTCTTCTCATACTCGATCTACGGCTGCTCAGCCTGTGCAATACACCCATTGCCCAAGCTCCTTTTGTTGCGATATATTTATTATGAGCTTGCCAGTTTAGTTGTTCGTTATATATTACTCCGAGGTATTTTAATGATTCCACTTATCGGATACTCTGCAGCTTTTAAGTAAGAGATATTCTCACCAGATTGTTAACCGGAAAAATCAGAATAGCACACTTATTGGTATTAAGACTTAACTGCAGTCCATCTAGCCACTTCTCGAGTTCACTCAAGTACTACTCTAAAGTTTTGTAAAGGCGATGTATGTCAGCAGCCATACCGAAAAAAGCAATGTCGTCCGCATAAACCTAAGTCTGCACCCATGATCGAATAGGAAGAGTACGCATCAAGATGTTGAATAATGCTGGTGAAAGTACTGATTTCTGCGACAAGCCTCGGTTCTTCTTGTGCTTGCAGGAAGAACGCCATCTTTAACGCAGTAAAACTTCCCCTCCTTTAAAAGTGCTGTCACCCATGCTACAATATAAGGATGAAGTCTATGGAACCGTAAATAATTTAATTACACAGAATGTTCGACACTATCGTATGCTTTACTGATGTCTAAGGTAACTAACGCAGCGTGCTTTTTTTATGCCGGGCAATGTGAACCCGACTCTCGAGGTCTACGTGCGCATTCCAGATTGAATGTCCAGAATGCACTCGGAGCTGTTGTTGTTCTTTTCCTCTGCACATGACTCATACCCAAAAGAGGGGATTCGCCGATTATACGGTAAATTTGCCCAATACATTATGCATTGCTTCATTCCTAAAAAAAAATTAGCTATTCATTTCTCATTTAAAGTGTCTATTGCAAATTTGAAAGAAAATAAATGAAGGAATAGAAAAATAGTGAGACCACAATTTAGCAAGAAAATTGTTTAGTCGCAGTGATGTATTCCTGAACGGCGAATAAAATATCCCTGTGGCTGAAACCCAGTGTAGAGGCTCCAAATGAAAGAAGAGCTGGTTCTGATAATTGCAAGCCCAGTTTTCGAAGAGGTGGTGCTAGTATGCTTTGCCTGAGTAAATGAAAACGATGATAGTATAATAAGAATGTATAATTGTTTCCTCTTGATTACAGTAAATGCACATACAAGAATTCAAAAACCTGATCCATGTAAGTAAAAATCGGGGTAGGTGACGCGGCAACGAAATTTCTTGATGACAACTTCCATCATCCTTGAATTAAATAGCTCACTGCGCCAGGTAAATAACAAGTTGTTGTACTTCGGAGAAGCCATCAGTGCAGGGTCTGATAAATTTTGCCTGATTTTAAGTGCGGGAAATCGCGCCACCGTAATGTGTACTGTAGGAGGGAAGTAGGAGGGAAAATGGTGCGAAAGCGATGCCTTCGCAAGATAATCAGCTATTTCATTCAACAACGAACCTTTGTGCCCTGGTGCCCAGCATAAATGAATACTTTGGAGATGACATGAAGCCAATGATATAAAAAGTTTCAGTATGGGTGAGCAAGCGGAGGTGGACAAAGAAGAGCACACTGATGATGAATCAGTTTTGATTGCTACGACTGGAATCAAAGTATCTATCTTTCACAAAGCTAACAATATTGCCATAAATTCAGCCAGAAAGGCAGGAAGAAAATCTGGTAAGGAAATGGAAATGACCAATCAAGTACAGGGCTATATATGCCTGATTTTTCATCTGATTGGGATGCGTCCGTTCTGAAAATGACATTTGTAATCATAGTACCTAATTGTTCCTGCAATAAACCATTTAAAATGCCTGTTGTTAATAGCTTAGCATAGGTTGGGAAGATATCATAAAAAATTTCTGGAGAAATTTGTTGTTCAGTTAAGGGAAGCAGATCACGAACTTCAACATTTAGAGGCTCAAGTAACAATTGAACAAATACTATTTGAGGTTTGGGAAGTCTTGGCCAATCCACGGCGAAAAACAGGTGAGGATTCGAAATGAAAATAATGTATTTTCAAATTTGTTTCGCTGTAACTGTGTGGCGCCTTTCGCGCAAGCGCTTTTTCGTTCGGCCTTCTTGAAATTAAAATTCGCAATTATTACCTCTTCCTCGAGTGCACTCTTTTATTACATTCACTCACCGAAGAAGTAACCTGGACAACCTTTTTAAACAAGTTTGCTGTTAACTCTTGGATGTAACCTAGTGCTTCTTACCTTGCCGGTTCATTTCCTCTAACTATCATATGCAATCACATTGTAACAGACTTCTTACCGAACGCTTTTAGGTTGCTCCAGAAAATTTCAGGCACGGCCTTCTTTTTTTGCTAATCACTGTTCATTTTTATCTTTACGGTTTGCCTCGACCAATTTCCAAGCAATTGTATTATTTATGTAATACCGGTGTCACACGGGCACTTTCTTCGCGATATGCACGATCTGGATATGTTTTCTTGATCGCGATCAACTTTATGACCACTGCTGCGTGGTCCAAGCTAATGCTGCGGTATGAGCTTGGGTCAAATTGAATGCGTCAAAAGGTGGTTGCTTGCCATAAAATATGCCACTGACTAAACTCGGCGTGTTATATTTCTAAAGATCCATTTATCAGCAATGTTATTTGTGCAAGAAAAACTCAAACGTCGAAAATTTCGCGTGCAACTACAAAAGTAATTTAATAAATCCATCATTTGATAGTTTTCCCTGCACTTACTTGTAATGCTGTGTGACTTTTTAACCTCCGATTTTATTTATGATTGCCTCTACTCATAGCCGTCCAGTCGCAGCTAAGCGCTAATCTCATTTCACGTGCCAGAGTTTCACTTCTGGCGCCTCAAGTTTCCCAGTCGCTCCTGCAAGTGGTCCATGACTCTTTCGCGAGCCTTTCGACTTTGTCGCAACGTACGCGCACTTCGTGGTCGAATGAAGAGACCTTTAGAGTCATTGACCACTCATCAGTCTGCTTCGAGGCGCTCCTACAGCTCTGCCAGTGCGAGAGTTGAGCTAAGCGCGGAAGGTCATGGTTGTCGTCTGCTTCTCCCGTGACTACGCGTAGTCGATACGAATTTTAAATTTTCGGTATTTCAGATATTGTTCCTATTTAAACAGTTTAGAATGTGCATTTTATACACAGCGAGCTGTTTTAGAGTGTTTTTAAAAAACTATGCTTGACTTTAATGTTTATTGTGCTTTGAACAAGGTCGGCTAGGAAGCCCAGACGACAAGGAAATCAAGATCTCTCAGGCAAATCGCGATGCGTGGATGGTCCAAGTCTTGACCCCGATCACGCCTGATTCGTGATTAAAAATGACCGTGTAGCAGCACCTAATCATGATTGTGGGTAATACCTTTCGAAACTGATCGCGATTAAATGTGACCGTGTGACACCACTATAACTATATTTCCCATGCTTGGTTGACTTCACGCTGAGGCCGCTTCTTTCTCATTGCCTGTCTGTGCCACCGTTGTGTCTCACGTCACTTCTCGAACCTTTCCCGGATTTCACTTGTCCGCCAACGTTTTCGATTTTCTTTTCCGCAAATCATTTTTTTTCTTTATAATCATTCCCTTCGTCATTCCCTATAACAGCTGAGATGAGGTTTAAATTACCAAACAAGTCGCAAAGGGGTCACAACGAAAAAAAAATGGCAGCATATCCACGGAGTGAATGATGGAGAGTGGGGCGAAGCATTAATCCGTCCATTCGTTCTTGCTTCCGTCCGTCCTTGTGTGCGTCTGTGTGACCGTCCATGCGTCCATCCGCCCGTCCGTGCGTGCGTCTGTTCGTGTGTCCGCCCCTGCGTCCGTTCATGCGCCAATCCATGCTTCTGTCTGTGTGTCCGTTCGTCCATCTATTCAACACTCCAAGTACCACTATCTGTGATGTTTTCATTATATATACCCCATATAGAAGCTCCGCCATACAGCGGACATTGCAAGGACTACACGGGAGGTGGCACACGCACACTTTCTCACGGCTTGCGCTTCGGGTGTACTTCCCACCTTTAGCCACCTCGAGTTCATGGTATATACTAGTTCACTCTATTCATGGCACTGCGGCCCAACGCTCGCTAAACCTTTCTAAAACCAAGGAGGTTACGCCCAGCGAGTGTAACGTAGAACCCTTTTCCTGTCAGATACTGCTCAATCTACATGCCAACGGCTTTGATTGATATGTGGGGTTTAACGTCCCAAAACCACTATATGATTATGAGAGACGCCGTAGTGGAGGGCTCCGGAAATTTAGACCACCCGGGGTTCTTTAATGTGCACCCAAATCTGAGCACACGGGCCTACAACATTTCCGCCTCCATCGGAAATGCAGCCGCCGCAGCCGGGATTCGAACCCGCGCCCTGCGGGTCAGCAGCCGAGTACCTTAGCCACTAGACCACCGCGGCGGGGCGCATGCCAACGGCTGTTAATGGGAAATGAGAGACAGGAGAATTAGGCTTTTACTTTCTTACGGCTTGCGCTTCGTATCTACTTCCCACCTTTAACCACCTCGAGTTCATGGTATATACTAGTTCATTGTATTCATGGCACTGCGGCTCAACGCTCGCTAAGCCTTTCTAAAACTAAGGAGGTTACACCCAGCGAGTATAACGTAGCAACCCTTTCTTGTCAGATAGTGCTCAATGTACATTCTTATGGCTGCTAATGGAGAATGAGAGACAAGAGCATTCGACTTTTAGGTAACGCGCACGCCGCGAACTTTTTATTGTTCTGCAAAGCACTGGAGAAATCTCCCACCGGCACCACCTTGCAGGTCAAAATGTAACACTGGTTACACACTACGATTACGACTACGTTTACGAGAGATGAACGGGTGCCGCTTTAAGGAGCTTCGCCCCTAAAAGGGCTGTTCGGCAAGGCTGGCAAAGGAGGCACAGGTTCTCGCGCAACCAGCGCGTGGGGCTTTTAGATGCGGAGCATCTAATACTCGAGGCTTGTAGTGCGGCGCCGTCCGCAAGCTTCCTCTTCCTCCTTCCACCATCTGTGCATCCATTCCTCCTCTACACACCGCGCGCGCTTCACTCCTCCACCATCTGTGCACCCTTCCTCCTCTACACACCGCGTGCGCTTCTCCTCTTCACGAACATTCGCTAGCTGTATAATGTAGCGCGCATGCACCGTCACGCTTCGAAAACATCGGGAGCTGACGCGCGCGCATGCGCCATCGCGCTTCGAGAACATCGGCAGCTGACGCGCGCGCATGCGCCGTTGCGCTTCTCCCCCTTCTCGAACATTCGACAGCTGACGCGCGCATGCACCGTCACCCACCATCTGTGCCGCGCGCGCTTCTCCCCTTCGAGAACATTCTACAATTCTGCTGATTCTCCAGTGGACGCGCATGCGCCGTCGCGCTTCGAGAACATTCAACAGCTGACAGTGCATGCGCCGTCACGCTGTATATATACTCAAGGTCGGCGCTCGCTCGCTCAGTTGCCGCTCGTCGGTTGGTTTGTACGGCGCGTCGACGTCCAAGGTCGTGGTGAAATGAATGCCAACGAATCCACAAACACAATGATCGACGTCCCTTCGACCAGCGCCGCCCTTTCGCATACGTGTGTACGTGTTCACTCATTTAACACCCCCTCCTACAACCACGTTAACCAATTTAGCCATCGACCCAAGTAAGTCGCAATTTAACACCCCATTTCACAACCACGTTAACCAATTTAGCCATCGACCCAAGTAAGTCGCACTTTAACACCCCGTTAACCAATTATATGCTCCGCATCCTCCTCAGTGTTCCCCCGAGGGAAGCTGCGGGCAATCTTTTTTTGTCCTCTTCTGAAGGCACAGACGCGTTGGTGCATATGATCGAGTAAACGCTCACTATACTCTCAGTGTTTGCATTGTAGTTTACCTACTTCGCTCTCGACTATTGCGGCTATATTTGTTATTTTCGTGTCATTTAGGCAAGACCTTGCGAACATTATTTCCATGTTCACGATTTCAGTTTTCTTTCCCATTTGTAATGTTATGCGTTTAAGATCACTACCAAGGCCTTCCTCGTCCATTATTGCCTAAGTTTGTCGTGATTCCCTAAGTCATAAGACAATCATCAATGCTCGTTCGCCTGTATCCGATTTCCCACGTTGTCTGTCCCTCTCACTTAGGCCCTGCGTTTATATCAAGGCTAAGTTGCTCAGAGTGATCAAGCAATAACTTGCCGTTGGCGTCTTGAGTATTCGTCAAGGTCAGGTATGTAGGTATTCATGCCCTAAAGGAAGAAGATATCGGCCCCATGACAAAATCCCTTGATATCGGTGCGTATGCAAACCAATCTGCGATTTTTTTTCCTTTCAGTTAATCCCCATCGATAAGTAAGCTACACCTAGAGCCACGTTTTCTTTCCCCCAACTGTGCTCGAAACACAGAGGTGCTCTGAACACGTTCGCTTCACTCTGTCCCAGTTGGCTTTGCTATGGAGTATCATTTCAACAGCCCCCCCCCCCATTTCTTTTCTAGTATGATTCTGTTATGTCCTTTTTGAATATAATTCAAAATCTAAGGTGGCTCTTCCAAGTGTTTAAAGTGTGCTTCTGTAACCGCATATACTGTTCCTCGTTTAATTGCTCATCAATCTCTCACCATTTCGCCATTTTCTGTCCCTCCCCCTGCATGGTATTGTAGGTAGTTACAACGCGCACCTTTTCTCTTTTGTTACCCTTTCCCAGGTTTTCACTATATCATCTGTCAGAGTCTCCTTGATTTTTTTTCCTCGTTACTAGCTGTTCTAGGCAAGGGAGGGCCCACGTACCTTAAAAAAAAAAAAACCTACTCAGCGTCCTGCAATTCATCAACGCACCTCATGGCCTAGCCTCCTACCAAATTGAATTCTGTGTCGTTGAACCCACCCCACTTATCAACCTCTGTTCATTTTCACTACCTTAAAGCCTTTCGCTCGTCTCAGCTGATATATCTCTTTATTTTCGTCGACAATCGTTCTTTTCAGATTGTCTTCATGCACCAGTACCTCCAGTGTCAAGCATACAACTACTTGTACCTGAGGGAAAATGGCGCTCATGTTATCGGCGCCTTTGGCCAATGTACTGCTGATTCTTCAGGCAATACATCGGTTAGATCACCCGTAATTGTCAAAAGATTTTGTCCATTAGCTTTAGCTGCACGATTTGAATTCGCTGGTCTCATCACTTATTTCGGCTTATGATTGGAAACGTCCCCATCTAAACCCTTTAGTTGCCTCTTACACTCTGCTTGATCGCATTGCACATGTATTAAAATTATAGTCGCCGGCGAGTATGACAAGCTCCGACATTTTGCAGAGTGTCCCGCACCTGGAGGTTATTAGCGCTTGTACAACCGGCTGCTTCGTCCCTCCCCACCACACAACTCCTTCGCAGAAGTTGGGTCTTGTGACCATTGAACCTATTGATCCTTTTGTTTTCCTAACCTTACTCCCCTTTCTGCTCCGCCATTCCTGGGCCGGCGCCCTACTGTTCTCGCCATCGGCTGCTACTTTGTTTTTCTCGCTTACGTTCTTTGTCGGCTGACCTTTTACAGCGAAAGCTGCTATAAAATCAAAACTCGGGACACGCGCGGCGCCATAGTTGTCCACCGACGCCGCCGACTCCGGTGTTTGTAATCACTATCGCGAAATAAAAAAAACCTAGCACTTGGGACGCAGTGGGGCTCAAACGAGGGTCCACTGTGTGCCAGCCCAGCATTATATCATTGAACCACTTCGATGCATCCGACTTGTTCGCAAGCTTGCCTTAGGCAGGCTGAATGTCTGGAATGGAATCACGTTCATGTGAGCAATAAAACATTTCAGAACAGCAAAAGAACAAGACATCACACAATGCGAATAGCGTAACGAGTGGGTTTTTCAATGCTCTAACCCGATACCAAAGCTTGTTTTTGATCGCCTATTGGCTGTGGCGCATAGCCGCTACATTCATAAAGTCGACATCGTCGTCAGCCACTGCATGAACAATTCGCACAAACTTGTTTGCAAATGTTAAGCGAATCGAACGCTTCTCAAAAGAATGACGAAAAATTGCATAGCGAATGCTGGTCCACCGCACAGAAATTAATAATATCGTTGCCAGAGTGGGTACCCGGTTAGTGTACTTGCAGCAGTAACCCATTGAGGGTTTGGAAAAGGCTCTGAGATGCCGCTCTTCGATATAGCTTTCGTTGTGACCATGCGGCGCCTTCCACGCAGGCCTGGCGTTTTGAAGCGAAGCATTTCTTAGCGAACTTCGGTGACTTTGAGCGTGTCATCTATCTATCTATCTATCTATCTATATATCTATCTATCTATCTATCTATCTATCTATCTATCTATCTATCTATCTATCTATCTATCTATCTATCTATCTATCTATCTATCTATCTATCTATCTATCTATCTATCTATCTATCTATCTATCTATCTATCTATCTATCTATCTATCTATCTATCTACGACATTTAGCTCTCCTCGCCGTTCCGATAATGGTATCGATACAAAACTTGGTATGGCGTAATATGACTGCATGAAGAACATATTTGACTAGTCATAACAAGAACATCTTGATATTTATGTCATGAATGTCATGAATTACATTTCAAGGTGTTGCAGCTCTTCCGGTGGTTTCGTTGACATAACATGTTGCAAAACTGGTATCGTAAGACATGACTGCATGACGAACGCTAGCGACCGACCCTAACATGGAAATCATGACATGCGTGTCATGAAAGAACATGACTACATGCCATACTGATGATGCGCTCGCAGCCGTTTCACTAGCTTCGTATGTACAAAAATTAGTATTACGGGACGTGAATGCAGAAGAAGGTATGTGACTGATGCAAATATAATAATCATGAGATGCGTGTCATTTAAAACATGAAAACATACTTCGCTCATGACGCGCTCACAGCCGTCCCGCTAGTTTCCCTTATACCAAGTTTGATATTACGGGACATAAATGAATGACGAAAGTATGACACTGGTGCAAACATGATAACTATCAAGTGCATGTGATGTAACATCATGACTACTTGCTACGCTCATGATGCGCTCGCGGCCATTTCGCTAGCTTCACCATGCCAAATTTTGTATTACGTGAAGTAAATGGACGACGAGGATAACTGACTGGTGCAAAAATTATAACCATGAAATGCGTGTCATGTGAGAACATGACTACATGCCACAGTCAAGGTGCCAATACATTTTCACGTGACGCGGCGCGCGTGCTTACCGGCGTTCATTTTGCCGCATAACGTCGGATTTTCAACGCCAGGCGCCGGTCCTGCCACATACTCGCAGGCGTACCCCGCGCTGCGTTGCTTTGACGCATGCCCGTTTAAACGTGTCCAGCGTCTCTCCGTCACGAAAAGAGGAAGACACAGTGTTGTCTGGGTAACGCATTGGCGCGAAATGCGGCATGTCACATTTCACGCCGGTTGCCATCGGGCCGCGCCGACGGACGCTGGTCGCGCCGTTCACGCTTGGCGTCGGATTATAGAGTGCTTATGTTTTCCTAACGTAGCGTCGCTGTTCCCAGCGTGCGCCCGCGTCAGCGCTACATTGGAGTATATCGGGCACTTCATGATGCACTCGCGGCTGTTTTGCTAGCTCCACATGTACACAATTTGGTGTTACGTGACGTAAATGGATGATGGAAGTATATCAGTGGTGCCAACATGAAAATCTTGACAAGCGTGTCATGTAAGAACTTGACAATATACCACGCTCATAGCGTGCTCACGGCCGTTTCGCTAGCTCAACATATACTAAATTTGGTATCACGTTACGTGAATAGATGACGAAGGTAAACGACACATGCAAACATGATAACCATGACGCGTAAGTCATGTACGGAATCATTTACCTCCACTTCGAAACGTTGTGCTGATTTTGAAGTGACATATCAACCTTTCTCCTTCGTGCTTTGCATATCATCGATTCCCACTGTACGTGGAATCTGCCATTTTTTCTTCTATTGTCTTTATTTTTTCTCGCTCTGTCACCAATGCAATCTCTCGCTATTCAATTCTCATCAACAGTTCTCTCTGGTAAACCATCACTTTCCCCATTTATTTCTCAACCTCATAATTTCTACATTTAACGCCCGCTACTTGTGCATTCACGTGCTCACTAGCCTCAATTTCAAAAACCACCCCTCATTATAAACGTTTAAAGTGTTCTTAACTTCGTTTTTTAATTAATTTTGACAACAATTTACCGGTGTCCATGTGTAGTTGAATTGTCCTGTTTGATATATAATTACAAGACGCAGCGTACAAAGAACAATGGAACATTGTCGTTAGTAAACGGACTCTGTGCTCTACTACAAAAAAAAAAACGTGGATAGTGTACGCACATCCCTGCCACGTGGTAACAAGAAAAAAACGCAAATAAACATGCAAAGCACCATGTGACTGACCCCCTGTCCCGCCCCCAACAGCCGTAGAATCTAATAAGTGCAATGAATATTTACCCTGTTGCTTCATCAATCATAAAACATGCTCCAAGCATTCAAAACAGTTATCTGCGCAGTGAATCCGGATCTCTTTTTAAATACGTTCGATGCCACCAAACCAAACAACCAACAAAAGATGCTATTTTTATACACACATTGCCATCTATCGAGAAATTCGTCAACTAGAGGTGATCACACTACTACTAATACTACAGAAGTGGAAACAACCTGCACCCTATGGGAGTTTAAATTCACATATATAAGCCCAATGGAGTGGCTGGGGGGATTGCAGCCATGGCAGCTCAGTGGTAGAGCATCGAATGCGTGATTCGAAGGTCGCAGGTTTGGTACTTGCTCACAGCAAGTTGTCTTTTCACCCACTTTTCTTTCTTCAAATTTACAATAAAATTGGGTTTAATAACTTCCCCTATACATTCCTTGGCGTTATTGTCTGTTAGATCTGATTAATTTTGTGTCAAGGCACGAAAAAACGAGCTCTTAGGTGTGCACTTCTTTCCCTTATTCCTTAACGAGGGTCCAGTGCTGGCAGACTAGGTGCCGTTAGGTTAAATACGAAAAGCTATTGGTCAGATGCAAGCTCGTAATAAGTTCACGTGCTACGTGATGCCAAACAGGCTCATAAAACAGTGTACCACACTCACCACCATGGCTACAGGTGGCGCTGACTGACACTTCCACGTTTAAATTCCCATATATAAACCCAAAAAAGTGGCGGGGGGGGGGGGGGGGTGGCCGCCGTGGTAGCTCAGTGGTAGAGCATTGAACGCGTTGTTCGAAGGTCACAGGCTCCGTTACTGCGCACGGCAAGCTGCCCTTTCACCCACATTTCTTTTTTTCACATTTACATTACAATTGGGTCTAATAGCTTTCCTTATACATTTCTTGGCATCATTGTCTGTTAGATCTCATTTATATTGTGTCAAGGCACGGAAAAATGAGTGCTTAAGTGTACACTTCTTTTCCTTATTCATTAACGAGTATCTCGTACTTGCAGACTTGGTGCCGTTAGGTTGTATGCGAGAGAGATAATTAACTTTATTAAAGGTCCTGAAGGGGACTGGGCACCTCTTACGGGAACCAGCCTGGTGGCTCCGCCCATGTGGGGACTGGGAGTCTGAGCTCACCAGCCACCTTTTGGGCCTTCTGGATGGCCTGGTGTTGAAGCGCCCTGTCGGGGCTCCTGAGGTGGTTGATCCAGTTGTCCTCGGTGGCAGGAGACCCGAAGCTAGCGTTTAGCGTGGGACACTGCCACAGCATGTGACTTAAATCGCACCTTGGATTTTGGCATTTGAGACATTCTGGCCTTATATCTGGGGGGTATTTGCTGAAGATATAGCGGCTGGGGTAACTGTGCGTTTGCAGCAGTCGAAGCGTTAATTGTTGTGCTTTATTCAGTGTTGAGTGAGGTGAGGGGAATTCCTTTCTAAATAACCTATAGTGCGAGCAAATTTCGTGATATCATAGGAGTGGCGCCTGGTGCGTGTTGGTTTCCCCGGCCAGTGAGCCGGACCGTGACCCCCCGCGGCACGTAAGATCACGCGCGTGGTTATTGGCCAGCTCATTACCGTTGGGGACCCCTGGTTGAACGTTGATCCCTTCATAACCCGGGAACCAGTGTATGTGCTTGTCTACAGCTATTTG
Organism: Rhipicephalus microplus; assembly: GCF_043290135.1. NCBI lineage: Eukaryota > Metazoa > Arthropoda > Arachnida > Ixodida > Ixodidae > Rhipicephalus > Rhipicephalus microplus. Next base: position 31,511,589 of record NW_027464587.1, read on the forward strand.
AACAGATTCTAGAATTCTTAATGCCGCCTGGCAAAGTGTACCACATCGGTATGCCAGTGCAGTGGGTTTAGAGTCGGTAAACATTGTGTCGCACTGAGGGAGTGCTAGAGCAAGGGCGATGGCCACTTGTTCAGCCTCACAGGCTTTCTGTGTTTTTACGTTAAGAGCATTAGGGGCTGTTCCGTCTGGGGCGACCGCCGCAGCTGCAAAGTAGGGTTTGTCCACGTATTTAGCGGCGTCTACGAAAACCAAGTCTGTCGCGTGTAGGTTGACCGCATTTAGTAAGGCATGAGCTCATGCCCTTCTTTGAGTCTGGTTGTGCACCGGGTGCATGTTCCTGGGGAAGGGTAGCACTGAGACTTTAGCGTGAAAGTGTTGCGGTAACGGTTATGGTTTGTTGACTTGAGTTGGGATAGGAAGACTTATGTGTGAGACGAGTTCCCGACCCGCAGCTGTCGAAGACAGGCGTATGAGTTGGGACATTCTTTGTGCTTCTGTGATTTTTTGGTACGTGTTATGTACCCCAAGGGTTAGCAGGCGCTGCGTGCTTGTGGACATGGGTAGACCAAGTACTAGTTTCGTGCATTATCGGATGAGGTTGTCTACTTTAGTTTCGTCGCCTTTGCTCCACAGGTGAGCGCAGGAAACGTAGTGAACGTGGCACATTAAGAACGCATGAAAGATGCGTAGTTAGCTTTCTTCTGCGAGTCCTGCGTGTATATGAGCGACGCGTCGGGTGAGATGAATGACTGCCTCAGCTTTTTCGGTGAGATGTGTGATAATTAGGTCGTTTTTGCCATTCTTCTGCAGGGTAACGCCCAGAATTCGAATCGACGACACTATCGGGATAACCGAGCCGTCCATTGTGAAGATGTCTATGGTAGGTTCGCCTTTGGTGCGGCCGTACTGTGGTGGCAGAAGCAGCAACTCGGACTTAGATGCCAATAGTCTGAGGCCCGTGGGCTTTAAAAATGTTTGTACTGCAGTGACTGCTTCCTGAAGGCTCGCTTCGATTTGTCCATCGCTCCCTCCAGTCCGCCAAGTAGTAATATCGTCGGCGTAGAGCGCGTGTTCTACGCCTTCGATGTGTTTCAGCTTTTGTGAAAGTTGTCTGAGGGCTAAATTGAAAAGAAACGGTGAAAACACCGGCATAGGTTCTAGGTGTGTCAGTTGAGATCCCCAACTTCTAGTGTGGCCGTTCTAGCTCTTAGGAAAGAGCGCACGTATTAGTAGAAGCGGCAGCCTAAGCGTGCCTCCTGAATCTCGTGTAGTATATGAGCGTGGCTTTCGAAAGCTTTCTCTAAGTCAGGAGCTATAATTGCTTTGAAGTCTTTGCTCCTTACTCTGAGTAACGTCTCCTGCAGCATGAGAAGTACATCCTGCGTGGCCATAGCCAGCCTGAACCCTACTAGATTGAATGGGAAGAGGTGTTTTTGCTCTGAATATTTGTGGCTCGACGGATAATGACGTCTTCCATGACCTTACCCACACAGCATGTGAGGGAAATAGGTCGTAGAGAGTCGAGTTCAAGGCGTTTGTTTGGCTGGGGTATGAGTATGACAGTCACGGCCCTCCAATCTGGCGGAACGCTCCCTTGCTCCCAAACCTCTTTCATGTGGGTGGCTAGTGATTCGATGTCATGGTCAGCCAGGTTGCGGAGTAGCTTGTTGGAGACTCCGTCAGGACGCGGGGCTGACTTAGTATTGAGCTCTGCTATTACCGCGCGTATTTCAGCGCTAGTTATAGCCTGCTCAAATGGGTCGCGTGTGGCCCCCGCGTAAGGTGGATAGTCTTCATGTGAGGTAGGTTCTGGGCATAGATACCGGGCTATACTATAGCGTCTAAAATCTGCGCGTCGGTAAGTTGCTGTCCTCGAGCTTTGTGTAACAGTCATTCTAGGGATAGTCGTTGCTCTGACTTGGTGGGCTTGTCGCCGAGCAGATGCCTGAGAAGGTCCCATTTTAGACCCTTTTTCATGCGTGCATCGAGCGAATTACACACATCATTCCACTGATTGCGTGCTAGTGTCTGACTGTACTCTTCGTTATATCGGCTGAGCAATGAAATTTTTTTTCGTTGCCTACGATTAATTTTATGCATTCTTCATCTTTGCTGAAGACATTTTTGAGCCTCCGGGAGATGTGCGAGGTGGCTGCTCATGTGGTCTATGTTGCGTGTTGTAGAAATATGTTTCGTAGCTTGTTTTTCGTCCCGCTGTAGTCTCGCAAAGAGTTCAGATAGTGAAGAGTAATGGTGAGTAATGGTGTTCCACACTCGCCGCCATGGCTACAGGGGGGGCTGACTGACACTCCCATGCTTAAATTCACATATATAAACACAATAGAAAGGCTGGGGGGGGGGGGAATCGCCACCATGGTAGCTCAATGGTAGAGCATCGAACGCATTATGCGAACGCCGCAGGTTCGGTTCCTGCTGACGGCAGGTCGTCTTTTCACCCGCTTTTATTTATTCACGCTTACAATAAAATTGGGCCTTATAACGAACCCTATACATTCCTTGTCATTATTGTCTGTTAGTTCTCATTAGGATTGTGTCAAGGCGCGCGAGAAGACGAGCCCGTAAGTGTTCACTTCTTTCCCATATATATATATATATATATATATATATATATATATATATATATATATATATATATGAAAAAATAAGGTACGACGCACGTTGGTTTTGCACGGACGTTTCGGCTGGTGGACCAGCCTTTGTCAAAGTAACAGGTACATGTCAACGCGCTTGCTTATAAATACGATTCACATGGCATAATAAAGATCGGCGACGTATACAAGCGATTAGACAATTCATAGCGTGAAGTGATCATGACGTTACAGTTAGATGTCATGCAAAAACATAAATAATTATATATACTGTTATGGCGTTTATTAGCCGGCACACAGCGAGTCTACACAATGGCGACAGTAACGGCCAAAACACGGGGTCTCCGCGCGAGCGGCGTTCTCTTTGGGCAGACCCACTAGAAAGCACATAAGAGTTCGACCCACTTCAGTGTTCGGCGGCTTCTGTACATTTACCCCGGGGTCGAAGAGGGGGCCGCCTGGCGACCTAACAGGTTGTCACTACGAGCGGGTCATAGTAAGCCTTCAAACGCTCCACGTTGACTATGTCGCGCCCGCGGCGGCGCATGTCCGAAGATTGTTCAATTGGCTCGATAAGATAGTTGACCGGAGATGTGCGCTCGATCACACGGTAGGGACCTTCATATTTCGGGAGTAGTTTGGAAGAAAGGCCAGCTACAGAGGTCGGGATTGAGAGCCATACAAGGGAACCAGGAAGGAAGGTGGGCTCAGAAGTGGCGGAGCCATCACGAATACTCTTCTGCCGCTCTTGCTCATGCGTCGTAAAAGTCTTGGCAAGCTCGCGACACTCTTCAGCAAGCCTGGCGGTCTCGGAAATAGGTGTACACTCAGATGGATCCGGCGTGTACGGGAGTATCGTGTCGATGGTGTGTGACGGGTGCCTTCCGTACAGCAAAAAGAAAGGTGAAAAACCAGTCGTGCTCTGAGGGGCGGTGTTGTAGGCGTAAGTGACGAAGGGCAGTATGATATCCCAATTCGTGTGGTTGGCGGCGACGTACATCGACAGCATGTCACCGAGAGTGCGGTTAAAGCGTTCGGTCAGACCATTCGTCTGCGGGTGGTAAGCAGTAGTTTTGCGGTGGACAGAATGGCACTCAGTGAGAATGGCATCGACGACTTCTGACAAGAAGACACGGCCTCGATCGCTGAGAAGCTCCTGGGGTGGACCGTGGCGCAATATAAATCGATGTAGTAGGAAGGACGCAACATCACGCGCAGTAGCCGCAGGGAGAGCGGCGGTTTCGGCGTATCGCGTTAAATGATCTACGGCGACGATGGCCCAGCGGTTGCCAGTGGACGTCAGAGGAAGTGGTCCGTACAAATCGATACCTATGCGCTCAAACGGACGGTCAGGGCAAGGTAGCGGTTGCAGACCGGCTGGTGACATGTGTGCGGACGGTTTGCGGCGTTGGCAAGCGAGACAGGAGCGAACGAACTGCTGGACGTAGCGGTACATCCCGCGCCAGAAGTAGCGTTGTCTAATGCGATGGTAGGTTTTGAATACCCCAGAGTGCGCGCACTGTGGATCAGAATGGAAGGATTCACATATCTCCGACCGCAGACTGCGGGGTATCACGAGTAGCCACTGCCGGCCATCGGCGTCTTAATTGCGTCGGTGTAGGAGGCCGTCACGAATGGCGAAATGGTGAGCTCGACGACGCAAGGCACGCGTGGATGGCGTTGCGGACGGATCAGAGAGCAAGTCGATCAGTTGGGCGATCCAATTATCCTTTCGCTGTTCGGTAGCGATGATGTCAACATCAATGGCAGAAACAACAACCGAGGATACTGAGCAGAGCACGTTAGCTTCAGGCAGAGGGGAGCGCGAGAGGGCGTCGGCGTCAGCATGCTGGCGTCCGTTGCGGTAGAGGACGCGGATGTCGTAGTCTTGTAAGCGAAGAGCCCAACGGGTGAGGCGGCCTGAGGGATCCTTCAATGATGACAGCCAGCATAGTGCATGATGGTCAGTGACGACATCGAATGGGCGACCATACAAATAAGGTCGAAACTTTGTAAGAGTCCAGACGATCGCCAGGCACTCTTTTTCCGTGACGGTGTAGTTTGTCTCGGCTCTTGTGAGCGTACGGCTTGCATATGCCACAACATAATCAGGGAACCCGGGTTTGCGCTGCGCCAGGACAGCGCCGAGGCCTACACCACTGGCGTCCGTGTGCACTTCTGTTGGGGCCGTAGGGTCATAGTGGCGGAGAATGGGAGGAGACGTCAACAAGTGGCGGAGCTTCAAGAACGCGTTGTCGCACTCTGACGACCACAAATTGAGGGGCCCGTTACTTCCGAGGAGCTTCGTCAGCGGTGATATAATCGTGGCGAAGTTTCGTATAAAGCGTCGGAAGTATGAGCACAGGCCCACGAAACTACGCAGTTCTTTGACGGACGCAGGTTTTGGGAATTCGGCCACGGCCCGAAGCTTGGCTGGGTCAGGAAGAATGCGCTCCTTGGACACGACGTACCCTAGGATGGTGAGTTGGCGTGCTGCAAAGCAGCACTTCTTCAGATTTAGTTGCAAGCCGGCATTGCTCACACGTGCGAAAACTTCTTTTAGACGTTGGAGATGGGTGGAGAAATCTGGAGCGAAGACAACAACGTCATCGAGGTAACACAAGCACGTGTGCCATTTCAAGTTGCGCAGTACGGTGTCCATCATGCGCTCAAATGTCGCAGGTGCATTACACAGACCAAACGGCATGACGTTGAATTCGTACAAGCTGTCGGGTGTGATGAAGGCAGTCTTCGGTCGAGCGTCATCAGCCAGGGGTACTTGCCAGTACCCCGAGCGCAGATCGAGAGAAGAAAAAAATTGGGCTCCGTGAAGGCTGTCAATTGCGTCGTCGATGCGTGGCAGTGGGTAGACATCCTTGCGAGTGATCTTATTGAGCCGTCTGTAGTCCACACAGAACCGCACAGAACCATCTTTCTTCGCAACAAGAACAACAGGAGACGGCCATGGACTGTCCGAGGGCCGAATGACGTCGCGTCGGAGCATATCGTCAACCTGCTCGTTAATTTGCCGGCGTTCAGCAGGCGACACGCGGTATGGACGTTGCCGTAATGGTGGATGGGCACCAGTGTCAATACGATGCGTAACAGTAGACGCGCGACCGAGAGAACTTCACCCGACATCGAAAGAAGAACGGTATTCTTGCAACAGGTCTAGAAGCTGGGAACGCTGCACTGACGTAAGGTTGTCATCAATGAATGGGCCAAATACATCAGGAGATGATGGGTCAGAAGTAGAAACAGCACTGATAGTACGTGAATCGGGACAACGCGAGTCTTCGGGTACGTCCAGGACTTGTGCGTCGTGGACTGCTTCCACTCTGCCGAGACATTCCCCTTGAACCAAGGTAACAGTGTACGGGGATGGGTTGGTCACAAAAATAGCGGCGTTACCTTGGGTGATTTGCACGGTCGCGAAAGGTACTAGCAACCCTTTTCTCCTGGAAGCACGGTAGGATGGCGAAACAAGTGCAATTGTGTCGGAGAGACCGGTGCAGTAGACTGATACGCCCATCGTCGAGCTTGGAGGCACTATAGTATCGTCTTTCACAAGAATCTTGTTCAGTGTCGAGGGACCGTCTTCTGGCGTCAAATGCGAGAAGGGCGAGAGTTCAATTTCGGCGGCGGCACAATGAATGACGGCGTCGTTGCGGGAGAGAAAATCCCATCCCAAGATGACGTCATGAGAGCATGCAGGAATGATGATGAATTGGGCGACATACAGAACGTCCTGAACGACAACGCGAGCTGTGCAGCCTGCTGTAGGATTAATACGATGTGAGCTAGCGGTACGAAGGGACAGTCCAGAAATCGGCGTCGTCACTTTTCGAAGCAAGCGGCAAAGGTTTTCGCTCATAACTGATACCGCAGCTCCAGTGTCAATAAGAGCAGATGCATGAACACCGTCCACAAGCACGTCAATAACATTAGATGGGCGGCTCTGAGGGCTTTCACAATGCGATAGCGTCGCAGTCCTTGCCTCTGGGACTGCAACGACTAGTTTTCCCGCTCATGAGCAGAAGAACTTGGCCGCATGGGGGACAGAGACCGACGTCGTGGAGACGGCGACCTTCGAGCAGACGGACCTGGGCGAGACGACAGTGGCACAGACGGCAGTTCCTCGTTATACGAACGGCTAAGGTGGCCAGCAACAGGAGAAGTGGGAGCCGGCTGTAGTCGAGAGCAATAACGGGCTACGTGACCGGCGTAACCGCAAGCAAAGCAGATGGGCCGGTTGTCGGGTGTGCGCCATCGGTTTGCCGGGGTGGGTCTCGCCCGGAACGGTGTCTGGAAAGGCTGCATGGTGGGCTGAAAATGAGGCTGAGGGGTTGCGCCAACATATGCAGCCGGCATACCCGCTGCAAAGGACGGAGGTCGTGCGGCAGCTTCGGCGTAAGTCACTGGTGCAGGCGCTTGAACGACTGGAGGCGGCCTTGCGACCACTTGGGCGTAACTTGGGGGTGCAGGGGCCGGAAGTTGTTGTGGGTGGTACGCAGGCATGACCTCCGCTATTTCCTGCTCAATCGCTCGGCGGATGGGTGGAAGAATGGTAGTGGCCGATTGTTGAGCAGCCGGTGGGTGGGCAAAGGGCAGGAGAGAGAACTGCCGCGCGATTTTCTCACGTATGAAGGACTTGAGATCTGCCAGCAGTGCCACATGATCACAGCTCGCTTCCAAGCCTGCAAGCCCTGCATCTCGTGGTGTGGAGCGACGGGTCATCGAACGCTGCCGGCGGAGCTCCTCGTAGCTCTGGCACAGCGTGATGACCTCAGCTACTGTGCCTGGGTTTTTGGCAAGCAGCATCGTGAAGGCATCATCGTCAATGCCCTTCATGACGTTCCGGATCTTGTCTGATTCGGACATGCTGTCGTTCGACTTCTTGCACAAGTTCAGGACATCTTCAATGTAACTGGTGAATGACTCACCGGCCTGCTGAGCGCGTTCGCGTAAGCGCTGCTCGGCTTGCAGCTTGCGAACGGCAGGGCGGCCAAAAACGTTGGTGATAGCAGTCTTGAAACCGGACCAGGTTGCAAACTCGGCCGCGTGGTTGGTGTACCACAAACTTGCAACGCCCGCAAGGTAGAACACCAAGTTTGTCAACTTGCCGTCCTCGTCCCATTTGTTGGGGACGCTCACGCGCTCGTAAATGGCGAGCCAGTCCTCCACGTCAGTGCCATCGGCGCCCGTGAAGATGGGTGGATCGCGGATCCTGGGGACACCGGGACATGGGGGTGGCATGGGAGGAGGCGTTTGCTGAGAGGCGTCGTGGGACATGGTAGATTGCAGCGTACGTGAGCGTAGTTCCAAGGGCATTCTCCACCAATTTGTTATGGCGTTTATTAGCCGGCACACAGCGAGTCTACACAATGGCGACAGTAACGGCCAAAACACGGGGTCTCCGCGCGAGCGGCGTTCTCTTTCGGCAGACCCACTAGAAAGCACATAAGAGTTCGACCCACTTCAGTGTTCGGCGGCTTCTGTACAATACATATATAAAATGTAGAAGACCAAATAACAGAAATATTCGTGCACACAGCATACCTTTGTAAGAACCGGAGATAGATAATGATAAAGCAACAGTGAAATAATGGATATTAAAATATCAGAAAACCGCGTGATATTACAGTCAGATTGCGCGTCGTATACACAGCTCAGTCATTGTGATATGATTGATATCTGGGGTTTAACGTCACGAAACCACCATATGATTATGAGAGACGCCGAAGTGGAGGACTCCGAAAATTTCGACCACCTGGCGCTCTTTAACGTGCTCCGAAATCTGAGCACATGGGCCTACAACATTTCCGCCTGCGTCGGAAATGCAGCCGCCGCAGCCGGGATTTGATCCCGCGACCTGCGGGTCAGCAGCCGAGTACCTTAGCCACTAGACCACCACGGCGTGCACCAGTATTACTTGTTTAATTTCAATAAAAGAGTAGAGACAACTTTCCGTTTATCAGTTGTCGAGGTATGAAATTGTGTCATGCACTAAAGGGAAGAGTACTAGCGCATTCGCGACAGATAACTGAAACAATGGCCTATGTATGTTGACGCTCCTGCTCTACGAAACAAGTTGAACTGATAATTTAAAAAAAAAGCCGTGCAAAAAATTGGCCTAGTATCTGCATGTTTCACTGCGAATTTCTTCGAAAGACAATAAACTTGTGGGAGGAGAGAGTGAGTGATACGTTTATGGGTTGTTCTGCGCGATAAAAGTAGTGTATTCTTGGAGCGCTGCATTAGAGTCTCCATTCGTGAAACGAAGGCAAGCGAGCGCATTGAAGATGGATGAATGAATGGATGAATGTGGCTGTGTCCTTTAGATTGGGCGGTGGCCCACGCCACCTAGCCATAAAGTTAAGTAATATCACTGTGTGTTAAAGAAAGGCATTTCTCTCACGCCACCATTGTAGCCACCAATCAGTTAGCTTTCTTCTGGTTATTTCTACCCATTTAAAATCTACTTTGCCTTCACTGTCCCTCAACTCCATCGCTTTGAAAAATTCAGCGCCAATATATTCAAGTATAGGGCAGAGTTTTTACAGAACATTTTCAAATGTTCAGCTATTTTCTACTCCTCTCCACACGCACTACATAGCGTGTCTGTGCCTTCGCATTTGGCTCGGTATATCTTGATCCGCAACACTCCCGTTCCAGCCTCGAAGAGCAGAGAATTACCCTGCGAATGATTGTGCATCTTTTCTATTGCAATTTGCTACTTAAAAGTTTAGTAGGTGTCCAGTGAAGATTTCGTGAGCAATACAAATTTCCACATGTCCCTCTTTGTTACCTTCACCTTTTTCTTAACCAATGTTTCCTTTTGGCTTGGTATTCTGCTGTTGTCTAAGCACTTGCTTCACAATTTTCGAGTTCACTTCCTACAATTAGTTTACCCCCTGCCGCGGTCGCCCAGCGGCGAAGGTACTCGGCTGATGACCTTCTAATTGCGGGATTGAATCCCGGCTTTGGCGGCTGCATTTTCGATCAAGGCGAAGATGCTGTAGAGCCGTGTGCTCAAATTTGAGGGCACTATAAAGAACTCTAGGAGGTGGTTATTCCCGGAGCCATCTACTACGGCGTCTCTCATAATCATATGCTGGTTTTGGTACATTGAAGCCCACATATAAATCAATTTCTCGTTTTAGTATAAACATTCTTCATTTACAAAAAGATGAAAACTTTTCCAGTCCAACGCTCCTCTCCCCTTTTTTTCAATCGCTCCTCAAATTCTATCTTGCTGCTAGCTTTCCTGCTCTCATACGATGCCCATTCTATGTCAACCTGTACCCTCTGAGTTGCGGTATTCCCGTGTGCTCCCAAAGCAAGTCTACCTATACCACGTTGTTTACTTTCAAATCTTGCTTGAACTTCTGATTTCATGCACAAGACCGCAATGTCGAACGTGAAACACGGAACCGTGATACCTTTCCGAATTCCTCTCACAACAACGTAGCTGTTGTAGTTACACAGTGCCCTATTTTTATTACAGCTACATTCCTTGTGCCCTTAGTCAATAAATATCTTTCGTGCTCCGCTAGGTACCCAGCTCCGTTATTTATCAATACGCCCAAATACTTGTATTTATCAACTATTTCTAGCATACCTTTCTGTACCCATGCTCACTGTCTTTGCTATCATTAAAAGTTATGATTGCGGATTTTTCCCTGCTGAACTTTAAATTTATCCTATCTTCCTCATTACCACAGATATCCATCAATCCCTGCAGATCTTCATTATTCCCGGCTATTAAAACTAAATCATCTGCATACATATGCTGGTAATGACTCTTCGATGTATTTTTCTTGCTCGGCAAAAGAGAGGCTGAAGCTGAGTCGACTCCCCTCTAATTTGGCTGCTATTGCCTGTAGATACAGCATAAATAACAAAGGCGACAAGGGGCATCCCTGTCTAAGCCAGCGTTGTATCTCTATAAGTTCAGATACCTGTTCTTCCCATTTATAACTACCTTGTTACTTTTATAGATATCTTTTAGAAGATTAGTTATTCCATCTCCACATCTAGTGCGTCCAGTATTTCCCGCAAAGCTTCTAGATTCACATTATCGTAAGCTCTCTTAATATCTATAAACACCAGCCACAGGGCTCAGTGTTCTTTCTCCTCTATTTCAATACACTGCATCAATGAAAACAAACTGTCCTCCAACGTCCTTCGTCCACACCCCTCAAAGTTCTTCCCACACCCCCTCATTCTCACCCATGTCTGTATAATTCCCTTTACTGTCTGCATAACCAGCCTGTAAACTGATGATGTCACTAGCATAGGATAGTAGTTGTTTATGTCGGCTTTGTTCCTTTTCCTTTATAGATTATGATCATCCTGCTTAGTTTCCACCCATTAAGAGCTTCTCCATCCATTATTGCTTTGCTCGCTGACTTTTTTATTGTTTGCTTAGAGTTTGGTCCTAGTCTTTTTATTAGCATGATTGGGATTCCGTCAGGGCCTGTCATTGTGCTATTAGGAACCCTTTTCTCTACCCTTTCGCACTCCTGTTGTCCTACTGAGCTAAGTGGTCCATCTTCAACTGGTACGGTGTATGGAGCGCTTTCTTGGTGATTAAATTTTTCTGTCATCATTATTTTTATCTATTCCTTTGTCTAATTCCGTTAAAATGTGAACCTTTGAACTGTAAAAATAAACCTAAGTTTGATGCTTGTCTTATTACTCAGAGAATCAAGATTGTTCCAAAACTTGGCAACTGTCTTTCTTTCTTTTTTGTTTTTTTCCACCATCCTTTGGGCTCTATTTGCTTCTAATGCTTTGCTTGATCAAATCAGCTGCTTCCCTTCTGCAGCTCAAAACGTTATCTCATTTTTTATCATCTTCCGGTTCAACCCTCTGTTTAGCATACCTGTGTTCTCTGGAGGCTTCCTGACGTCTCACTGTGGCTCTCTTAACTTCCTTATCTCACCAGCTCTTGGGTTTGTATCTGATTTTCTCGGTTGATTTGACTCGTAACTTAGCAAGCTCTAGCTCAAACAATCGAGTTAGATTCGTGTACGTCCACTCTGTTTAAGTATCCTCGGTGATTATTTTCTCAATCTCTTTTTTGCTTTTATTGGCCTTTCTGAATAAATTTTGCCGTATGGTTCTTTGTAATGCCACCTTTCCTATTTATTTTTCTTACAAAACAGCTTGATACATCTGTGATCACTACCTAAGCTTCTGGCCCCATATTCATCAATGTTCATCGCCCTTAGTCGATCATACATTATATGTTGTGACATTATTGCGTAATATATCGTCGACTGCAGCCCTCACACCTACCATGTTATCTGCCCTTCGCGTTAATTGGTGCTGTTGTAATGGATTAGATCATGCCTATAACACACATGCCTGTTGAGTCAGTATATTCATCCATATCTTCTATGTTGGTTGGTTGGTTGCGAAACTTTATTGTGGTCCCGCAAGGCGCGCGTCAGCGCGCAGCGGGCGACTCCCACGTCGGGACCATTAGGCCAAGCCAATCGGCCACTCCGCGAACCTGCTGGACGGCCGAAAGTTGGTCGGCCTGGAGCGAGCTGTGTAGGGCCGTCTCCCACCTGACCAATGCAGTGTCGGGGTTAGTGTACATTGCCTTGCACGCATTCATAACTCATGTGCGCGCATTCATAACTCCTACTATACTTAGCTCGAACTCTTCTTCAAGTTCGTCAATGTCGTTTTCAATGCACTGCACTATTTCTTTGTTTTCCTCTCTGGCTTTTGTTCCTGTCCACAAATATACAAAACCCAGGAGCGTCATTTGCCCTGCAACTTCCCCTTTTAGCCATAAATATTCCTTGCACTCCTGATTGACCCTTTGCAAGTCTGTGCTTTTAAAATGAATGCCCTAATGCCACCCTCCTTTCTGCTGCCTTCTGTCCTATTACATTATTCCTATGCATAGTCCGGATGGTTAGGTGGCTGTTCCATGTCTTTAAGATGCGTTCCTACAAACCTGTATACTATCAGTCTCTCCTCCCAAGGTTGTTCTTCTAGCTCCTTCCACTTCAGTCTATTCCGGCCACCCTGCATCTTAATATACCCTACGTCTGAATTGACTCGGCCCTCATGGCTACTACGATTTCTTTCCCGAACACTACATGTCTTAGATATTGGTGCCACTTTTTTAATCATATTTATCTTCACGACATGTGAAAGAGTCGCCCTGGTTGTTTTCTTCATTACTAGCTATCTTAGACCCAGAAGGGCCCGCATCCGGCAAGTCGCCGACCCACCTCATGACCTAGCCTCTCATCGAAGTGAATTGTGTCTAGTTGAAAACCACGCCACTTATGCACCTCTCCCTGTATTTATACTACCTCAAATTTTCTCTCTCCACTAATCTGCCATATCTCTTGGTTTGCGTTCATCACCGCTCTTTGCAGATGGCTGTCACGCACCGGTACCTCCGGTATCGTGTATATCACTACGTGAACCTCAGGGGAAATAATGCGCACGTTATCGACCCTTTTTGTAAGTGTGGTCGCTATTCCTGCCGTATCTTCATTTAGGGCATCTTTTAAACCACCTGCAATTATCACGAGGCTTCGTCCATCAGCTGTAGTTTTGAGTTTCGCCCTCACTTTTCTCATCACTGGTTCCATCTGGCACCCTGGGAACGTCTTTACTGCAACTGTTTTGTTACCTCTTACCCTCTCTTTGATTCTGCACATCGATTTAAATTCAAGTTCCCAACCATTATCATGTGCTGTGACTTTTCAGCTTGATCGCCCTGCATGTGAGGGTTACTTGCACCTGTGACTCTGGCTGCTTTGTCCCCTCCCGAACCCACCACTACTTCACTGAAGCTGGGTCTTGCGGCCATTAAACGCTGAACCTGTTTTTACCGAACTTGCTTGCACTTGCTTCTCCACCGTTCTGGGTGCCGGTGCCCACGTTCTCTCCGTTAGTCGCTCCTTTGTTCACCATCGCTAGTTCCTCCTCGGCGGACTTGAGTCTTTCTCCCACTAACCTTGTTTTTTCTTGCACTGTCGCCAACACAGTCTTCAGCTTGGTTATTCCCATCAGCAGTTCAATCAGGGCACCCATAATTTTCCCCATTTTTTTCCTCGACCTCGCATTACCTACGTGCTCCCCCCCCCTCCCCGCGATGGTCTAGTGGCTGAGGTACTCGGCTACTGACCTGCAGGTCACGAAATCAAAGCCCGGCTGCAGCGTCCGCATTTTCGATGTAAACGGAAATGCTGTGGGCCCGTGTGCTCAATTGACGTGCAGATTGAAAAACTGCAGATGGTCGAAATTTTCGGAGCCCTCCACTACGGCGTCTCTCATAGTCATATGATGGTTTCGGGACGTTAAACCACATATATCAATCAAATTGAAGGTGCCCTCGACGGTTGCAGAGGACTCTTTGAGCAGGCTGACGGTTACAGTGCACTCTTCGAAGACTTTGATGTCATCATTCGACCAAAGGGCCGATTTGAAAGAGATTCTTCAGGCGCACCAAGTCAGGATAGCGACAGACGCATGCATTATCGCCCCTTCTATTGAACTTACGATTGAAGAGAAAGACTTCGTTCACGGCAGTTCAGCGATGAAATGTACGTCCCCTCAAAATATCTTCGCTGCAATTTTCAGTGATTTGGAAACACTTTATTTTTCACGGACGCTAAACTCAATGCGCTCGCGCATAAGCTTCCTTGCAGTGAAGCATTTCAAAAATAATTCATTGGCAAATGAGCGTCTTCTCTGTCGTGTGTTCGTTTCCTAAGGGATTCCAGGATCCTTGATGAAAGATCAGCCAGGTTTTTTTAGATGCGGAGCATCTAATACTCGAGGCTTGTAGTGCGGGGCGCCGTCCGCAAGCTTCCTTTTCCTTCTTCCACCATCTGTGCATCCCTTCCTCCTCTACACACCGCGCGCGCTTCACTCCTCCACCATCTGTGCACCCTTCCTCCTCTACACACCGCGTGCGCTTCTCCTCTTCACGAACATTTGCTAGCTGTATAATGTAGCGCGCATGCGCCGTCAGGCTTCGAGAACATCGGCAGCTGACGCGCGCGCATGCGCCGTCGCGCTTCGAGAACATCGGCAGCTGACGCGCGCGCATGCGCCGTTGCGCTTCTCCCCCTTCTCGAACATTCGACAGCTGACAGTGCATGCGCTGTCGCGCTGTATATATACTCAAGGTCAGCGCTCGCTCGCTCAGTTGCCGCTCGTCGGTTGGTTTGTACGGCGCATCGACGTCCAAGGTCGCGGTGAAATGAATGCCAACGAATCCACAAACACAATGATCGACGTCCCTTCGACCAGCGCCGCCCTTTCGCATACGTGTGTACGTGTTCACTCATTTAACACGCCCTCCTACAACCACGTTAACCAATTTAGCCATCGACCCAAGTAAGTCGCAATTTAACACCCCATTTCACAACCACGTTAACCAATTTAGCCATCGACCCAAGTATGTCGCACTTTAACACCCCGTTAAGCAATTATATGCTCCGCATCCTCCTCAGTGTTCCCCCGAGGGAAGCTGCGGGCAATTTTTTTTGTTTTCGCGCTGTGAACTACACCTTGTAACTGCAGGCAAAAAAAATCGCCATGCAGTATGATCTCTGACGACAACAGACACAGAAATCTTGCCAGTCTACAAAGTATTTCTGTGCTTGTGGAAAATGTGACGCTATGATTCTACTTTGAGGCTGTTCTGGTGAGAGAGCAATGGTTTGAACCTGACATTTTGCGCAGAAGCATTATCACAATGTAAGAGCACGCTTCTGATTTTCTTTTGTGTAAGAATGAACACTCCGCATTCCTGGAGATTACCGTCTTTTAGATAAGTCATATTACTGAATGGATACACACCGAACAATCCCTTATTTGATGTTTGAGATACTATGGTGATCCGATGTTGATATCAGGCCATGCGATCAGCAGAAGCGTAAAACATTGGTAGATCCCACGTACAGTGGGAATCGATTACAAGCGAAGCGCGAATAAGAAATGTTGATATGTCACTTCAATATCAGCAAAACATTACGACGTGGAGGTAAGTGATACCGTACAAGACTTCCATGTCATCCTTATCATGTTTGCACCAATCATATATTTCGTCATCAATCAAGTCACGTAATACGAAATTTGGAATAAATGGAGGTAGAAAAACGGCTGCGAGTGGCTCATGAAGGGCCCATTTTACTCTAGTGTAGCGTTGACGCGTGCGCACGCCGTGCACAGCGACGCTACTAGACCAAAACGCGAGCACTCTTTAGTCTGACGCCAGGCGCGACTAGCGTCCGTCGGCGCGGCCTGACGGAAACCGACGCGAAATGCGAAATGCTGCATTTCGGCATTTTGCGCCGATGCTTTATCCAGACACACTGCGCCTCCTCCTTTTCGCGAAGGAGGGACGCCGGACGCGGTGAAACACGCATGCGTCAAAGGAATGCAGCGCAGCGCGCCTGTGAGTATAAGGCAGGACCGGCTCCTGGCGTGGCTTCGCCGGCGTACCACAAGGACATGAACGTGCACCGCGTGACGTCGAAATGTCTTGGTGCCTTGACTGTGGCGTGTAGTCACGCTCTCACATGACACGCATCCAATGATTAACATATTTGCACCAGTTACATACCTTCATTATCCATTGACGTCAAGAAACACGATATTTGGCATAAGTGAATCTAGCGAAACGGCCGCCAGTGCATTATGAACGAGGCATGTAGTAATGTGTTTACATGACAAGCATCTCATGATTATCATGTTTCTACCAGTCCCATACCTTCGTCATTCATTCGCGTTCCGTAATACCAAATTTGGTATATGTGACACTAGTGAAACGGCCGTGAGCGCATCATGAGCCTGGCATGATGTCATGATGATGGCACGAATGTCATGATTTTCATGATAGGGTGTGTCGCTTGCATTCGCATTGCAATCATATCATACCATACTAGTTTTGCAACATGTCATGGGAACGAAACCCCGCAAGAGCCGCAAGACCATAAATGTAAATCATGACTTTCATGACATATATATCATGATTTTCATGTTATGACTAGTCAATTGTGTTCTTCATACAGTCATGTTACGCCATACAAAGTTTGGTGTCGATACCATTATCGAAACGGCCAGGAGAGCTAGAGGTCGTAGGCGCCTAGATAGATAGATAGATAGATATATAGATAGATAGATATATCGATAGATAGATAGATAGATAGATAGAGAGATAGATAGATAGAGAGATAGATAGATAGATAGTTAGATAGATAGATAGATAGATAGATAGATAGATAGATAGATAGATAGATAGATAGATAGATAGATAGATAGATAGATAGATAGATACGCTCAATGTCACCGAAGTTTTCAAAGAAATGCTTCACATTTAAAAGCTCGTCTGTTTCAATTTCCAGGCTGTTACAATTCATAACGTCTGTGTTGAAACCCAGCGATGCGTGAGTTGATTGATATTTGCAAGAGCGTTTTGGATTTTCACTTTGGTTGCACTCGGTTTTCTGCTACCAATTCAGTCTGAAATGCTCAGCGCAAGCCCGCGCCTTCGAGGTGGAGAAGGCTCGCGATTCTTGTAAATCGTTCTGTCCATATAACGCGCAAGGCAGAAGTACTTCAGAATGTTTAAGAGCTTGAGCGGTTACCGGCTGTAAGGCCGCAATACTCGACGGCGCATGTATAGGTGTTAGAGCGCTTCGAAGCTTTTCAGATGATTTTCAGATGATGACCGGCCACAATTTCGCTATAATAAATAGTTGCGTCTTCGACTTAATGGGTGCTGTGTTCATGAACGTCTTAACTCAAGTCACAAGGTTGAATGTATGATTTGATTGATATTTGGGCTTTAACGGCCCAAACCTACGATAACAATTTGAGAGACGCTGTAGTGAAGGGCTCCAGAAATTTTCACAGTCTCGATTTCTTTAGGGCGCACACAATACGAACACATTCGCGTACAGCATTTTCCCCTCCATCGGAAATACGGCCGTCCCCGCCGGAATATTATTCCGGAACTTAGAGGTCAGCAGCCGAGTACCTTGGCCACAAGGCCTTCTTGGCGGGGTGATAACGTTAAATGTGTTCCACTTCTTAATGTAAATCTTACTATTGAAAGTTACCTCGATATAGCGCAGCTTAAATCTAGCTTGAGGACTGTGTTCATGCGCATAAACAATGTCTTTGCTTTGGAATCTTCTAACATTGGGGAAATAGTCTTTGCTTATTGGTATGCCATCGTCTTTTAGTTTCGAAACAGCAAAAAGATGGCGTTGTTTGTTCCTGATTGAGGAGCTCTTAGTTCCAATTGCAGGCTAACAAAACTTATTGTAGTCATAGCTGGCTGTCTCGTGTAGGCGCTGCTCACCACACAATCTTATATTTGCATTCAAAAAGACTACTACAAAATATACTACCACTGTGAAGTGGGAAATACGGCAAGCAATTATAGTTTCAGCCTACACAAACTGCATGCGAGCTGGTGCTGCTGAGTTGAGGTTGTAGGGTCTCGAAGTGGAGAGCGCCATGCTCTTAGATTGGATGGACACAATAGACATGGTCAGACCGGACCAAAGGACACATATTTGCTAATTTTTTTACACCGACGATATCACCAGCTGAATTATTACACATCAGTTTTGATCAACGCGCTAAAACAACCTTACGCAGTATTTTACAACACTCGACAACATACCATAAGAACACACAGGAGGCGGCGTCAACAACGTTCGACTCACCACAAGAGCTCAAGGCGGTCGTCCCAAGGTGCCGCCCACCACGGACCTGCCGCAAATGATGACAGCTTGCTCCAACTGCCACACGCCAAAGAAGACCGCTCATATCTGATGTGCGCTACCCAGGCTTGACGGCAGGCGTCAATGTTGGCGCCACCGCACTAACCATGATGATGGTGGTGGTAATAAACGCTCGCGAGCAAAACGCCACCTTCCGCTCGGTAGTTTGAACCCGGAATGCCGCCTAAGCGCGAAACACGTGCTCCACGAGGTGCAAACGACTTTACAATGAGTGTTAGAACCCCAACAAGGAAACACTTCATCTGCAAACGTCATTTATTTTGTCATATAATAAAAAAACATGCTCTAGCTACATGGGGAAGGAATATACTACGCTAGGTAGCGTTATATAAATAAAAGATGTGTCCACTCATCGGCTGGCTCCATTGTACACTGCTTTCGCGCTCAAATCAAGAATCCCCCACATCTATTCCCCAAGTAGCCGCCACCGCAGTTCCATAGATCGGTCAAAGAGAGTGACAGCCATGACCAATAGAGCCGCTATTTCCGTTGTTCTCTGAAGAGGCATTTTTTGTCGTCTTCTTGTGAGCGTTCGATCATTGAGAGTGTCAAGTTTTTTAAGGGAAAATCGCTTCGGAGCCTCTACTTGCGCTCAACGCAATGCTGTCTACAACTTAACGTACAGTCCAACAGTAAAGCAATAAACAAGCCTCCGCCCCACTACCCTTCTTCGCCTTTTCAGTAAATGCCGCGCGCATTTCCCCGCAGACTCAAAGCAAAAAAAAGTAATAAATAAAAAAAGATGCTACTCAGGGTCTTCATGGTAACTGTTCATTGGAGTGCCATTGCCCTACTTCACTTCCGGTAACATCTGGTGTCGCGCAGGGGTCGGTTCTGGGCCTGGTTTTATTCCTGATATTTATTAACGATCTCCAAACTCATGTATCCTGTGAAATACGAATGTTTGCCGACGATTGTGTTATTTACCACACTCTTTGTGACGCTTCTGATCATATAGCTCTACAGAGTGATCTTAACAATGTAAACAATGGTGCGATGATTGGCTAATTGAACTTAACCCTCACAAATGCAAAGCCTTATCCTTCACCCGCCGCCGTTCTCCACTTGTTTTTCCATATTCCATCAGTAATGTTCCAGTTGAAACTGTTAATTCTTTTATATATCTGGGGGTCACGCTCTGCAACGATCTTTCATGGGGTTTGCATATCACGAAAGTTATATCATCGGCAAACAAAACATTGGGATTATTGCGACGTCCTCTACGTAACGCACCTCGAAATGTAAAAAATTATTAGCTTTCAAAAACCTTGTTAGAACTAAACTTGAATATGCTTCCCCAATCTGGAGCCCGCAACAGGCCTATCTTGAAGACGCCCTTGAGTGTATTCAATACCGTGCCGCTAGGTTTATCAATAATTCTTACTCCCATGACGTCAGCGTATCTTCACTAAAGGCAGAACTTCAACTGCCCCTCCTTTCCCTCCGCCGCCGTATCGCCAGTCTTTCGTTATTTCATAAGATTTTTCACAGCTCGATGCGCATGCCACCTTATTTTGTTCCCCCAGCGCACATCTCTCAACGAACTAATCATCCTCTTCAAGTCGCACGCCCACGTGCACGCACCCTTACCTTTTCAACATCATTTTTTCCTCGCACAGCAGTTGCCTAAAATTGCCTTTCAGGCGACAATCCTGCCATTACTTGTACTTCTACCTTCACAACCAGTATCACTAATCATCTTTCACTTTAGGACAAACGATTGTTTTCTGCTCAATTTTTATGTACTCACCCCTTATGTAATGCCCCGCAAGGGGTCTTTAAGGAAATAAAGTGAAATGAAAGTGAACCAGCCGGAGGCTTCTTTGGCACTCCCTGTTGAACATACCATATAGGGTGTCCATAATGCGATCTCCTGCAGGAATCGGAAGTATGAGAGTGGGTCGCCTATTCGGGAATGGCAGAAAGCCTCAGTACGAACAGGCGAGCGAATTGTGACTATGGTTGTAGGCTTTCAGCTCGCGGCAGTGGCATTGTAGGAAAAGGATCTATAGCAGGAAGTAAAAGGAGGCTAGTATGGTAAGAAAGAAAAGCTGGTGGGGGAACAAGAAGGTGCATGTCTTCCAGGAGCAGTTCGGCGAGCAGAGCGAAGGCCTTATTAGAATTTTTAACAAACATGTAGTGCGCAGTGCAAGTGGCCACCTCAGGTCTTTAATAAAGCAACTATGCAGCTTGTGAGACTATGTAACGCATGCAGGTTGGTCCTCGGTAGAGACCCAGGAAAGATAGGCTAAGTGCGTGGAATCTGCACACGCTTAAATTTTCACAAGAGCAGGGGCTAAAGTCTCGAGTTTTTTTTTTGTGTGTTGCATATCCGTTATATCAAAAAACGGCCGATATTGAGGAAAGAAGTCAGAAAGTATGAAAAATTCTCGAACTTGGGGGGCCGAGGACGAATCGGACATTTATGCTGTAAAAGGTGCAAATACACACGAGCTTGTACCCCCCGCCTCTGTCTCGATTGGTACAGCCACAAACCAACTAGATAACCATGACCTTCCTTATACAGTGGTCTTCCTTCCTCGTCTTTGAGTGCCATGATGTCACTTACGCTTCGACAAATGAGAACGCTCATGAATTACTGTCGAAATACAAAACATCATGAAGGTGGCCGTAAATTAGGCAAAAATTTGTTCTACACGATGAGCATTTGGGTTAAATTGCTAAACTGTTTCGGCTAATTGCGAACTGCTAAAGCTTGGCAACGACCTTGCTAGCAGAAAAAGCAAAACTTTTGCATCGAATGGCGCGTCTGTGATAAGTCACTCCGCATAATAGACTTGAAGTGCACCAACAGGAGCTCAGAAGATATTCATGACACACGAGTCTTATTGATGATTCTATGGAACAAGCAGACAGGAAAGGGCGTGGTGGGCATGTGAGCATACCTGCAAACTTCAAGTTTTCTTTAGATACCAGCGCGCACAAATACGCTATATAACGTTAGCGCTGTACTGTTGCTGTTGCCGCAGTACCATCCCGCGAATCTCCTTATAATATGCAAGAGCGTCTTACATTCAATAGAATGGTGAAAATATAATACGACTTTCTGGAAATTCGTTCTAGCGTATATGGAGGGAGCAAAGTTCTCGAAGTTTTCTACTTTCCGTTTCCAGTGCAGCTAATGCACTCCAGCTGATATTAGTTAAAAAACTACACCATCTAACGTAATAGGGTTGCTTCAGGATGTTAAAACCCAGAAGACAGCAAAACCAAACAATGTAGACCTGCCAACATTGCTATACAAGGTTTGTCAGGAAATGTGTCCGAAATATTGAAAAAATACAGAACAGAGGCATCTGTGTCCCCCCTGTGGCGTTCCTTTTACTGTGGCAGAAGGCACCTTCAGATATGTAGAAACGTTACTAACGGCCGGCAGTGATTAAAAAAAACATTAGGACGTTTTGACCTAGCTATTGGGAGTGATCGGTAGAATGAAATAGGTGAAATAAATTAATTCTTACGATTGCCTATAGCTACTCAGATGTTTTGAAAAAACAGCCACTGCTGTAGGGCGTTGAAATCTGGCTAAGTGAGCTGGCGAAACCGCAACTGACGCACCAAGCAACGTACATACTTTGAAGCGGTTATGCTTTTAAATTGTGTGAATAATAATAGCTTCAACTTCTTTATTTACTGTCATAAATTATATTTGTACATATCTAAAGATACCTTCTGCTAAAGAAAAAAGAACGCTGCAGTTAGCAAGCAGATGCCTTCTTTCTGTAATATAAAAATTTATATTAGACACATTTCTCGAAAAACCTTGTGTATGAAACCCGGGCCGAAAACGGTCCTGCGTCAAGCCCGTGCCCGAACCGAGGCCGAAGCTCATGGACCTGAGCCCGGCCTTGATCCGATTCAACATGGACATATCCAATTCAGGCCCGGCCAAGGGCCGTGGAATCGTTCAACGTGAATGTCATCTATATTTTCGGACACCTTTACAACTGCCGTTCCCTTTTTTGTTTCAGGGAAACATTTGAAGATACATTATTGTGTAATCTAACCATTACTTTTATGCCATATATGAGAATAAGGTTACGCCAACAAATGTACCATTCTACTTTGGTTATTATACCGTAGGCCTGAAAGCAGAAAACTACTTACAATTGAGGCATATATTACGCAGTCAATGCACCACTGTTCTTCACGCGTGTCTTATTACAGTGCCCGTATTTCAAAGGCAACCAATATACTAGCTACTTCCTCTTATTGTTAAGTTGTGCATCGCAAATATCTCCATGCAAAGTATGGAGGTGTTCAGTTATACCTAAATCAGTCATTGTTGCTTAAACAGCATGAGTGTCGAAAAAACAATAGCCTTGGCAACAGGCAAGAGCGAATCGAGTCTCTTCCTTTCAGTCGCCACTTCATGCCGAGGAACACGAACGCTCAGTGGCAGTGGTCGTACTCTTGCTTTTCCTTTTTAATTCAGAGGTGAGCCACATATCAGTGTTGTGAACGTCGTGGTTAGAGCAACTTTAGAAAACTGCACATCGTAAGTAAGGCTACAGAGCTGTTTTCGGCATCCTCAAATAGTGATAATATTACGATAACAAGATACGCAGTGAAGTCAAACTAGACCAATCTTCTCCCAATTTTTCTTGCCGCATGCTGAGCAAGAAGCGCTTCAATTAAACTGGCTATAACCAACAACCATAGTTTACAAGTATTTGATTGACGTATTCTTGGCAAGGTACATAGGTCTTCTCTGTGGTAAAGAGAAAAAAAATGAAAATGTGAATAACATTTTTATACGATAGAGTGTTATAGACCCTTATACTTGCTTAACTCCCACATTCATACGTCACTTAACTCTCGGCCCTCAGTCCCCAGCAGCTGCAAAGCTACTGACCATGGTGGCGATTAGATCTGCAACGCAACAGAGACTGCTAAGACTAACTGGATTCGGACAAGCCGCCATTAGAACCTGAACTTGGCAACTTTTAATAATAGAACCTTATCTAGCGAGGCAAGCCTAGCTGTACTATTCGAGGAGATAGAGGGTGTTAAATGCGTTATAATAGGGCTCAGTGAGCTTAGGACAGATGAGGCCTACACGGAGCTACAGAATGGGCACGTGCTTAGCTGTCGGGGCTTTGCTGACAGAATAGAACTGGCAGTGGGGTTCCTGATTCGCAGAAACATGGCAGGCAACATAGAAAAATACTATAACACTAATGAAAGAGTGATAGGTGTCGTAATTAAACTCAATAAAAGATACAAGATGAAGGTGATACAGGCTTGCGCACCTACATCCAGCCTTGATGATGCTTCAGATGAAAGCTTCTATGAAGACGTGGAATTGGCAAAGCGTAAGGTAAAACATTACTATACTGATCAGACACTTTAATGCAAGGTAGGTAAAAAGCAGGCTGGAGACCAGCCAGTGGGAGATTATGGCGTTGGTACCAGATATGCAAGAGGAGAGCTACTAGTAAATTTACAGAACGCAATAATTTATGGATATTGAATATCTTCTACCGAAAACGAGGAAACCGTAAGTAGACATGAAGGAGCGCCAATGGCGAAAATAAGAACGAATTATACTTAATACTTAGTTCACACCCAGGCATCGTGCAGGATGCTGAACTGGTTAGCAGGGGACAATGCAGTGATCATTGTATGGTACGGTCTCGAATTCACCTGGACTTCAAGAAGGAACAGCAGAAACTTCATACTATCGATCAGGTTATAGAAAAATGCTCAAAATATAACCAACCACTATACATAGCCTTCATAGCTTACTAGAAGGTGTTTCATTCAATAGAAATATCAGCAATCATGCAGACACATCGGAATCAGTGCGTCGATAAAGCATATAAGCATCCTGGACAAAATCTACAGGAGATCAACTGCTACCATAATGCTTCATAAAGAAAGCAGCATAATACCAATCAAGAAGGGTGTAAGGCATGGAATATCATGTTCCCAATGCTATTTACCGCGTGCTTACAGGAGGTTTTCAGAGGCCTAAAATGGGAACAGTTTGGGATGAGAGTTAATTGAAAGTACCTTAGTAACCTGCACTTTGCCGATGACATTGCATTGCTGAGATACTCAGGGGACAAATTGCAACTCATGATTACGGAGTTGGACAACAAAAGCAGAAAAAGGTGGGTCTTAAAATTAATCTGCAGAAAACAAAGGTAAAGAAGAAGAACCTCGGCAGAAGCTGCACATTGAGATAGGTAATAGTCCACTTCAAGTTGTAAAAGACTATGTCTACTTAGGGCAATTAATAACCGCGATGCCGAACCACGAGATTGAAGTAACTAGAAGAATAGGAACGGGTTGGAGTATCTTTCACAAGCACTCTCAAGTCATGACAAGTAGATTGCCACTATCCATAAAAAAAGGTATATAACAGCTGTATCTTGTCAGTGCTGAGTTACGGAGAAGAAACCTGGACACTTACAAAGCAGGTTCAGCTTAACTTGAGAACAACACAGCCAGCAATGGAAAGAAAAAATGGTAGGTGTAACTTTAAGAGACAAGAAGAGACCAGAGTGGATTAGGGAACAAACGTGGGTTCAGGATATAATATTTGAAATCAAGAAGAGGAAATGGACATTGGCCGGGCATGTAGCCTGTAGACCGCTGGTCATAAATGGTAACTAACTGGATTCCCAGGGAAGGCAAGAAAGTTATGAGGAGACAGAAGATTAGGGGGGCAGATGAGATTAAGAATTTTGCAGGTATAAATTGGAAGCAGCAACCACAGGACCTAGTTAACTGGCGAAACATGGAAGAAGCCTTTGTCCTGCAGTGAACGTAGTCACGTTGATGATGATGATGATGATGGCAAGTTACAGTAGATCTAAATATAAATAGGACAAATAAAACTATTCCTTCAGCCGTCTGACAATTTGACGTTGATGTATTTGGGTTTAGGGACAAAAATATTCAATGCGCATTTTCTTTAGAGCAACGCGACACCCTCGCAGACACGAGGCAGACGCAGACAGGTGGCCGACGAGTCGCCCGCAACAATGTCAGTGGACAATTCAGTCGCACAATAGGTTAACTCCGATTCTCCAAATACATTTCTTTCGACTGTATCTCTTTTTTAACACGACAGTGTTTCGTAACTCGGTCCACAATGCTTTAGGAACCTACTTACGTGAAGGATATGGCATACATATGAGCATTATTGAACCCAAAAGAAAGGTTTGTTTGGTTCCCCGCCGGATGTCGAACTTCCAAATACTCGGACCGCGATGGCATGCACCCTTCTCTTAACCGGCAAAGCAATCGCAGCACATTCAACACACGCTACAAAGGTACCTTGTGTGTTTTGCTAATTTTCTCTCACGCGGTTCTCTCTGTTGGTGGGCCGGTGCGGGGTGGGGGTGCCGTCGCATGTGAGTCATAACGAGAAGTGATGCGGCATACACTTACTAGCTCCGGTAGAGAACAATTCTTCGACGACGTAGTCAAAGCTTGACGACAGTGAGAGCCTTCGCGGGCACAATATTGGAGGTCAACGTTAAATCGTCTAGATAGCAGCGAATATAGTCGCCGTGCTAGCATTGAGACATCGCCCTAGCCGCAGTCGTGTCAACGTTCTTTGCTGTTCTTAGCTAGTCATGGCTGGCTGTTGGAGTAGCGCCGATTCCACTTCAACCAACAGTGTTTCGCCCACGACTAACAAGACTGTGAGAGCAGTGACTGACGCCGTAAGCTGATGCAGTAAGTCGCGCAGAAAGGCAGCGGTGTTGACGGACCCTGGTGGAACAAGACAGAGACCAGCGAGACGTGGTATGCTTTTGCGCTCTATCAACTCAAGCTACTAACCTCTGCCTCCCGTGTTCCTGACACGCAGTGTGGTAGAATATGCATGAGCAAGAGCATTGGTTTTATTTATTTTCCCACGCTTTATGGAAGTAAATATTATGATCTTGTGTTTATTGCCTACACCATGATGTCATCTTTGCACGGTATTCACAATAGGCTAAGTCCAGGTGTACACTGTCAGCTACCACAACGGTTACTTTACAATCATGGGCGTTAGTCTTCGCGACGGAGACACGCAGTCTTTCTGACACGCAGAGTGGTGGAATGTGCATGAGCAAGAGCGTTGGTGAACCTATTGCTCGCCAGCACACTTTAGATCGTTTTTTTATTTATTTTCCCATGCTTTATGAAAGTAAGCGTTACGATGTGTTTATTGCCTTCTTCATGATGCCATCTTTTCACGTTATTCACAATAGGCTAAGAGGAGGTCTATGAGAACATCGTCAGCTACCACAGTGGTTACATCACAATCATGGGCGTCGGTCTTCGCAATGGAGACTTGCCTCGAGGCCTCAACGTAGGTGCATCCACATCAATTAGCTCTATAGATGAAAGAAAGCATTAGGCACTGTACAAACACTCATCATCACAACAATATAAGCGTTGCTTGCGTGAATATATTTTTTGTTTTCTGTTACACCAAATACCATGACCGAGAGTTCAGGCATCCGGCAGTATGGTCAGTTGTTTGCGCAGTTGTTTCGACAAATTGTTTAGGAGAGCACGAATTCGGTTAGAAAAAGAGCACGCGAAAAAAGTGTGGCTCACTTCTATTCAAATTATTAAAAATTAAGCTTCACGCCAAAACCCAATGCGTAGGCTTATTGACAACAGTCACTGTTCCAAAAGTGTTTTCAAAACACAGGCATACCCACTAGCAATAGACAATTTTAAAGGCAAGTGAATTCAATCATTTAGCTGCTCTACATGATTTTCGCCTTTTTCTTCTTCAAATGCAGGGAAAGGTGCACTTGCTTGCCCGCGACCTTCCGTAATGGTCTAATGGTTGAGGTACTTGGCTGCCTTGCAGGTCACGAAATCAAAGCCAGGCTGCAGCGTCTCCGTTTGCGAAAGAGGCGAAAATGCTGTGAGCCCGTGTGCTCATGATTGCGTGCACGTCAAAAAACTCCAGCTGGTTGAAATTTTCAGAGCCCTCCACTACGGTATTTATCATAGTAATATGTTGATTTTGGGATATTTAACCGCATATATCAAACGAAAGGTGCTCTTGACGGTTGCAGAAGACATTTTAAGGAGGCTGACGGTTGCACAGCACTTTTCAAAGACTTTGATGTCATAACTCGAGAAAAGGGCAAATTTGAAAGGGATTATTGAGGCGTACCAAATCAAGATTGTGAAAGACGCATGCGTTAATGTCCCTTCGATGGAACTGATGATTGAAGAGACCGACTTTGTTCACAACAGTTCAGTGAATAAGTGTACCGCCTCCCCCCCTCGAATTATCTTCGCTGCATTTGCGGTTATTTGGAAGCACGTTTTTTTGACAGAGACTGTTTTCCATGCGCCTGTGCATAAGCTTCCTAAAGGTGAAGCCTTCCAAAATTAATTTAGTGGCAAGTAAGCGTCTTCTCTGCCGTGTGTTTTTTTCCTAAGCGATTCCAGAATCTCAGATGCAAGATAAGCGACGTTTTTTTTTTGACGTTTTCGTGCTGTAAGATACAACAAGTGGTTTTGGGCAAAATAAATTCACCACCAAGCAGGAATATCCCTGACAAGAGCAGTAAAAGTAATCGTGCCAGTCTAGAAAGACGTTGTATGCTTGTGAAAGAAAATGACGAGCAAAATGATTTTACCTCGAGGCTGTTGCCGCCAGAAAGCAGTATTTTGAACCACACTTATTGTTCAGAGCATCATCCCATTGTGAGACTATGCTTCTGATTTTCTTCTGTTGAAGGATGAACAAAGCTGGCCCCAAAGTGGTGGTCTAGCGGCTAAGGTCCTCGGCTGGTGACCCGCAGGTCGCGGGATAAAATCGCGGCAGCGGCGGCCACATATCCGATGGAGGCGGAAGTGTTGTAGACCCGTGTGCCAAGATTTGGGTGTGCGTTGAACAACCCCAGTTGGACGAATTTTTCGGAGCCCTGCACTAAGGCGTCTCTCATAATGATATGATGGTTTTGACACGTTAAATCCCGTATATCATCGTCATCAGCAGTAAGGCTGGATTATTCGACGTCAGAAGTAGACGTGTAAGAGCTCTTTGCAGCTTGCAAGTTGATAGATGGCCAGCGCTGTGCTCATCGCTATAAGTGCCAGTGTGTATCGCTGTATCAAAATTTCCATTTTACGGCAACAACTACA
The DNA here is from genome assembly GCF_043290135.1 of Rhipicephalus microplus. Taxonomy (NCBI): domain Eukaryota; kingdom Metazoa; phylum Arthropoda; class Arachnida; order Ixodida; family Ixodidae; genus Rhipicephalus; species Rhipicephalus microplus. The sequence goes on from NW_027464587.1 coordinate 31,540,141, forward strand.
GCATAATAATTAAATGCGTCTAGGACATACTGGCTGCAGTGTTCGGTAACGTCCAAACCCAAGGGACAATGTTGAATGTTTGAATTTATTGAAATGTGTGGTTTAACATGCCAAACCCACCATATGATTATGAGAGACGCCATAGTGGAGGGCTCTGGAACTTTCGACGACCTGGAAATCTTTAACGTGCAGCCAAATATGTGCAAACAGGTATACAGCATTTTCGCCTGGATCGAAAAGGCAGCCACTCCCGCCGGAGTTTGATCCCTAGGCTTTGGGTCAGCAGCCGAGTACCTTGGCCAATTTTTGTACATTGTCACTGCAATAAAAGTGTTGCCTATGCTGCCCTTTTGTAAGGGGTCGCTAGAGGCCTTAGTGCTTTTCAATTGACATTCTCATTCAGAACCGCATTCTTATTGTTACATCAAGTGAACAAAGCTGTAATCTAGATTGTATACATATTTAAAATAGGAGAGTTGAGCTGCAAGTAGGGTGGTATTAATGTTAAAAAGGCAAGAAATGCAAACATGGACTCCGGAGAGTAGTCAAAACACCGCAAACACCAACTGGAAAAGTTTACATTAAGGTAGAAACGGAATAAGGCAAGTGGATATATCGATCAATACCGCATGCCTGTGGGTCTATGTGTGAGATAACTGCTCAGCATTTGATATTTTTGTTGATTATTCGATGGTTAGCTCACACATGCACTACCACATGTCGCTATGCCAAGCCTCAACCATCAGAGGCATTTCTTTATTTCTGTGCTTGTACGAAACTGTATGATTCGTATTTTGGCATGCATTTACGTCGTTATATGAAGATAGGTTTAATGATGGGCCTCTAGTTAACTGTCCTATATGTTCCCTCAGTCTGCCTTGTCATTGTTAGTTTGCATTTCAAGTGTCCCGACTCGCCCCGCAGTGGTAGTCTAGTGGCTAAGGTACTCGGCTGCTGACCCGCAGGTCACGGGTTCAAATCCCAGCTGCGGCGGCTGCATTTCCGATGGAGGTGTAAATGTTGTAGGCCCGTGTACTCAGATTTGGGTGCACGTTAAAGAACCCCAGGAGGTCAAAATTTCCGGAGCCCTCCACTGCGGCGTCTCTCATAATCCTATGGTGGTTTTGGGACGTTAAACCCCACAAATCTAAGTGTCCCGACTCACCTGCAGCCACCTGCAGCAAACCCCACATAATAATCAAATCATACATCGCAAAATGCAGTGTTTTTTGTGTATTTTTACAAGAGTGATTCTTTCTTGTAGAATAAAATTACCATGTTTTAAGGGCATTTACCAAGATATAAAAATACTTCGGACTCTAATAAATTGAAGACGCCAACAAACAATTTTACCTTGGGTTCTTTGGCTGATAAGACAGTCATCAAAACATAAACGTGAAGGGTGAGCCTTGAACTGTGAAGAAAGGCTCACTGTCTATATCTTAAAATTCTATCAAACACTACATGACAGTTGTCTTATAGCAGAGGAGGAGGAGGAATGAATGAGGAAGGACAGGGAGGTTAGCCAGTTCTCAGACCAGCTGGCTACCCTGAACTGGGGAAGGGGGTAAGGGGGATAAAGGATGAGAGAAAGGAGACGTTGTAAAAAAAAGAGAGAGAAGGTCATCAGACGATCCACGACGCTGTTTACAGTCTGTCTCTAAGACCACTTGCCCACAAAAAGCGCAACAACGCTCTCAATGCCTTGCCTGCAGAGGATGGTCTCGGCCAGTGTCCTAATACCCTTTTTCCGACAATTGGCGATTGTCTATTCTATCTAAAGCTTTTGACAGTTCTTTTCTTGGCACGCTGAAGCGGGGACACTCTCAGAGAAGATGGGAGAAAGTCTTTGCGCAGCCACAGTTGCCATATGTCGGGCCATTCCGATTCGAAACGAATAAGCATTCGTAAAGGCCACCTGTCACGGACGGCTATTTTTGGCGACACCGCGTCACGGCAATTAACGGGCGCCGTACTCCCCGACTGACCGTGAGAAACGGTGGCGCATGAAAGGGAGCCGAGATATGCAAAATGGGGTGCTCTTCTTAGAACGTCGCCGCCGACAGTTAATCCTTTTGTAACTGTGGCGGCGTCTGCAAGGTCGTAGAAGGCCGCGGTATACCCCGAACAAGGACTAGACTACGAGACACACCGGCTGAGAGCCAAACGTTTGACCGTTCCCACGGGGAAAAGCGTAGGAAACGCTCTGGTGGCCAAGCCGTATGACAACAACCCGACAGGTTGTCACTCTCGCTAGTTGCGAGCCCTCTCCCAATTAAAAAGGTGTGTGGTCAAAATATTTTTGGGGCGGAGTTTTCATCAAATAAACGCGCATGTTTGGACCCAGGTAGAGGTCTCTTGTCCCCAAGGAAGAGAGCGAGGAGACACGAGGGGGATTTAAGCGCAGGATTTCGCCCTGCTAGGGAGACTAGTCGCTGACCAACATGGTGCAGAAACAGATCAACAAGCATCTCTTCTAGAAGTTTTTAGTGTGGCTCTGTATCGGCTGGCCACCTAAACTTAGCCGTTCATCTAGCTGTGACGCAATATTAACGCCTGCAACGTAGACATCGGGACTTCGCCTCGAGTTAGCTCAACCTGCTCGAAGTCACCTGCAAGCACTAGTCTCCCGGAGCCACCAGCGTTGCAACACCGCCGACATCGCACTCATGCCAGAACTCTCTTCGACTTCTCGCATCCAATCGTCGGGGACGCAACGCTGCCGGTCATCACACGTATGCCTTCACCTGTTTATACCTTCGAACTTTCTCCTGCGTAATTATATAGTCTTGTTAGTTTGTGTAGTTTGTAATAGTTCTCTCTCGTAAGCTGATTTATTGTTTCTGTTATATACTTCTTTAGTTGTATCAAGTGTCGATGTGTTTTGTTAGTTGTATTGAAGTGTTGTACTAGATCCCGTGTGCTGCAATATCACTAGAGTAAAGTTTATTTTGTTTTTTCACGTCTCTGATCTCTTCACTGTCTCTGCTTGCGTACGGAACGACCCAACCTGCTATCATTCCCGTCGCCGACTTCGCGCTGGCGACGCTAGAGTGGCAGCTTGTAACAAAACTGGCGTCCGCGAGACAGGACGTTTCGTACAAGAGTAGGACAGTGAGGGGTGAACGAGAACCGTGCAGACAGCGTGGTGATAGAGCCGCACAGTTGAAGCGGTTGCATCCTGCAATGATTGCGCTGTTTTTATAGTGGCATTATAGTTACAGTTGCAGTATGCAGTGTATGGATTTTGATAAGTGGATCGCGTACGGTAAACAGTTAGGCCTCGAGGGCGCCGAACTGAGACAGTGTGTTAAGGAGCAGAAGGAACAGGCGCAGACGTTAGCCAGAGAAGAGCGGGCACGGGCCCGGGAGAAAAGGGAAAAAGAAAGGGAGAGAGAGCGCCAAGAAAGGGCGAAAGAACGAGAAGCTGCAAGGGAAGCGGCAAGGGAAGCCGGAGAACGGGAAGTGCAGTTACTGCAATTAAAGATTCGCCTCAGTGAGGGTAGCAGGGTGAGCCGATCTAGCAGGGAGCACGGCGATGCCGGCGAGGAACTGTCATTTGAGCGAGACACATGGTGTCAAGGGCTACTCACGGTTCTGTCTTGCGAGGCAAATGAAGCTGTTGCGCGACTCAGTCAGCAGAACGCGAACAACTACGAGGTAGTTAAGGCAGAGATGTTCCGGATATCCGGAACTTCTGTCTGGACAAAAGAAGAGCAGCTCAGACAAGAGTCTGAAAGAAAGCGCGAAACAGAAAGACAACAGTCTGAAAGCGAGGCGCGTCGGAAATCGATGAAAATTAAAGTGTGGCAGGAAGTGCTAGAACCAGAGATCGCGCCAGAAAAGGACCCGCGTATTCTAGAAGGCATCAAGGTAGAGTATGCTGAGAACGAGGCCTTGGCCGGTCTGGAGGTAGAGACGATGTCGAAAGACGCTCCTTGCGTGGATGAGGAGAGTGCCAGTAGCCCTAATGGGCCCAGTAAGATGCTGGAAACCTCCTTCGTGCCTCAAGAGTACGTTTCGACATCGACAAATGTAGGCATGATTAGCGCAGTGGCGATTCAGAGCGAGGACGCAACGCTTCAGGAATGTAGCGATGCCGTCGGAGAGGGCCCAGTTAATGGCTTCATCAATGTTGACAAAGCTAATTTGACCCGACAGTCCGTCGTGACGCAGAGTTCAAAAAGCGTTATCGGGAGGGAAGACCTAGCACCAGCTTCAACGAGCTTCCAAACTTTTGAGGTCCCGAAGCGACGTGATGATGACATCGAGGGAAAGGAGGTACGCAAAGATCGCCGAAAAAGAAAGAAGAGGAAGCTCACCACACTGCGTGAGCCTAGGGCTGGTCCCACTCCGTCCTGACAGAGACGAAAGGCTAGGCCGTTAATCCGTTTCAAGAAACGTCTATGGTGGCGTTCATGGAGGCACAAGCAGTGAGCCAGGTGTAGAGGGGGAAAAGGAGGTGCGTCACCCGAACGAAAGGCGCGGTTCATTTCGACGACTTCGGGAAAGCGGCCTTGCCCGAAGGTTCAAAGTCGGAAAGGCTCAACGGCTAAGTACTGCGTGGGGGCGACCACAAAGACACTATTGCCCAGGCTTCCCCCCTGTTTCTGGCGTCCCTTGCACATTCCTGAGGGGAGCCGACCGAAATGCAGAATGAGGCGTGACAGCAGGACACAGCCTGGCGTTCGTGCTTTTTATAACCTCTGGCGTGCTCGAAAGCCGCCGGGAACGTGACCCCATCGTGTGCGATTCAAGCGAATCTAATTGAGAAAAGGGGGGTGGTCAGTTTGAAGAATTGTTGCACGTGCGTGCTAAGCATGGTTACTTAGTGTTGCTTTGCAGATGCAGACATCAGTAGTAGTAGACAAATATTTGGCGGCCGTAAACAAAGACAGACCACCAGCCTCTGAGTTATATCCAACGGGCAAAACAGCTGAACGCTCGAGTACTTCGATGGAGTTTACTACTCCAAGAGTACCGGTTCATCATTACGCATATTAAGGGTAGCGAAAACGTGGGACCCGATTATTTGAGCCGGATATAGTTCTTGAGGTCTATGAGCATGTTATTTTTTTTCCTTTCGTCGGTTGTTTTCCGTTTGTATGTGCGTATTTCATTGTATAAGAAGTGTATTTTGAGTTATTTTCTTTTTGCTTGGTGCATTGGCTGTTTTTACTTGCTGTAATGCACATTGAAGGATTGCACTACAGTAGAGGAGCGCACCTGTTCCGTTTTGTTTCGTAGTATACATTCGTGAGTGGATTAGGGAACAAACGGGGGTTAAGGATATCATAGCTGAAATCAAGAAGAAGAAATGGACATGGGCAGGGCATGTAGCGCGTAGACAGGATAACCGCTGGTCATTAAGGGTAACTGACTGGATTCCCAGAGAAGGGAAGCGGGTTAGGGGGAGACAGAAGGTTAGGTGGGCAGATGAGATTAAGAAGTTTGCGGGTATAAATTGGCAGCAGCAAGCACAGGACCGGGTTAACTGGCGGAACATGGGAGAGGCCTTTGTCCTGCAGTGGACGTAGTCAGGCTGATGATGATGATGATGATGATGATACATTCGTGCAGTGTATTCTGTATTGATGGCTGCCGTACACGGCTATTTCCTCTTCTTGTTTGTATGGCGCATTGATATTGTTGCGTGTAACTTAAGCTGGTACTCTAACAATTGTTTGTTTTTCCTTTTTTTACTTTGATGCACTCTGCCTATTCATGTTGTGTATGAGAGGGACAGTCCTCATGCCTCCCTTGTTGGTGGTGTTTTGTTCTTTGTTGTCGAAATAATTCCCCTCGGTGTGAACAAATGTTATGAATAACATTCTGAAAGTGGGGGGCAATGTCACGGACGGCTATTTTTGGCGACACCGCGTCACGGCAATTAACGGGCGCCGTACTCCCCGACTGACCATGAGAAACGGCGGCGCATGAAAGAGAGCCCAGAAGTGCAAAATGGGGTGCTCTTCTTAGAACGTCGCCGCCGAGGGTTAATCCTTTTGAAACTGTGGAGGCGTCTGCAAGGTCGTAGAAAGCCGCGGTATACCCCGAACAAGGATTAGACTACGAGACACACCGGCTGAGAGCCAAACGTTTGACCGTTCCCACGGGGAAAAGCGTGGGAAACGCTCTGGTGGCCAAGCCGTATTAAAACAACCCGACAGGTTGTCACTCTCGCTAGTTGCGGGCCCTCTCCCAATTAAAAAGGGGTGGGGTCAAAATATTTTTGGGGCGGAGTTTCCATCAATTAAACGCGCATGATTGGTCCCAGGTAGAGGTCTCTTGTCCCCAAGGAAGAGAGCGAGGAGACACGAGGGGGATTTAAGCGCAGGATTTTGTCCTGCTAGGGAGACTAGTCGCTGACCAACAGGGTGTAGAAACAGATCAACAAGCATCTCTTCTAGAAGTTTTTAGTGTGGCTCAGTATCGGCTGGCCACCTAAACTTAGCCGTTCGTCTAGTTGTGGCGCGATATTAACGTCTGCAACGTAGACATCGGGACTTCGCCTCGAGTTTGATGATTCTACGGAACAGGCAGACAGGAAAGGACGTGGTGGGCATGTGAGCGTATCTGCCAACTTAAAATTTTCCTTAGAAACCAGTGCGCATAGATACGCTATATAACGTTAGCAGTGTACCGTTGCTGTTGCAGCAGTACCATCCGGCGAATCTCCTTATAATGTGCAAGGGCGTCTTACAATCAATGAAGTGGTGCAAATATATTACGACTTTCTAGAAATTCTTTCTAGCGTATATGGAGGGAGTATGGAGGGAGCGAAGGGCTTGAAGTCTTCTACTTTCCGTTTCTAGTGCAGCTAATGCACTCCTGCTGGTATAAATTATCCGAAGCTCTCAACTACACCATCTAACGTAACGGGGTCGCTTCATGATGTTAAACCCCACAAGAATGCAAAACCAAACAATGCAGGCCTGCCAATAATTGCTATACAAGGTGTGCCATGAAATATGTCCGAAACAATAAAAGATACAGAACGGAGGAATCTGTGTCTCCCCTGTGGCGTTCCTCTCACTGTGGTAGAAGGCATCTTCAGATATGTAGAAACGTTAGTAACGGTAGTAACTACAAAACATTAGAACATTTAGCCCAAGCTATTCGAAGTTGTCGTTAGAATCACATAGGCGAATTAAATTAATTCCTACAATAGCCTATAGCCACTCAGAACTTTTGGAAAAACTGCCACTACTGTGGGGCGTTGCAATCTGGCAAACTGAGTTGGCGAAACCGAAACCGATGCACCAAGCAACGTACCTGCTTTGAAAACGCTCTCACTGAAGCGCTAATGGTTTTAATTTGTGTGAATATTAATAGCTTTAACTTCTCTATTCGCTGTCATAAATTATATTTGTGCACATCTAAAGATACCTTCTACTAAAACAAAGAGAACGCCGCAGGTAACACGCAGATGACTCCTTTCTGTAATTTTAAAATTATATTAGACACATTTCTCGAAAAAAACGCGTATATAAAATCCGGCCCAAAAAGGGTCCTGCATCAAGCCGGCGCCCAAACCGAGGCTAAACCTCATGAACCTGAGCCCGGGCATGATTCGATTCAACATGGCTTACCCAATTCAGCCCGGACCAGGGTCGTGCAATCCTTACTTCGAAGTGATCTATAATTTTGAACACCTTTACGACTGCCGTTCCCATTTTTTAGGGAAACATTTAAGATGCTTTGTTGTGTAATCTAGCCATTACCTTTATGCCATATATGTGAACACGGTTGCGTCAACAGATGTACCATTCTACTTTGGCTATCATACCGTAGGCCAGAAAGCAGCAAACTGCATACAATTGAGGCATATAATACGCAGTCCATGCGCCACTGTTCTTCACGCTTGTCTTATTACTGTGCCAGTAGTTTCAAGCCACTCAATATACTAGTTAGTTCCTGTTATTCTTAAGTTGTGCATAGCAAATATCTCCACGCAAAGAAGGGAGGAGTTCAGTTATACTTACATCAGTCATTGTTGCTCAGTAGCTTGAATTTCGAAGAAACAATGGCCTTGGCAACAGGCAAGAGCGAATCGAGTCTCTTCCTTTCAGTGACCACTTGATGCCGAGGAACACGAACGTTTAGTGGCAGTGGTCGTACTCTTGCTTTTCTTTTTTATTCAGAGGTGACCCACTTATGAGTGTTGTGAACGTCGTGGTTAGAGCAACTTTAGAAAACTGCACATCGTAAGTAAAGCTAAAGAGCTCTCTTTGGTATTCTCAAATACTGATAATATTACAATAACAACATATGCAGTGGAGTCAGACTATAACAAACCTTCTCCCAATGTTCCTTATCGCAAGCTGAGCAAGGAGCGCTTCAATCAATCTGGCAATAACCAACAACCATAGTAAACGAGTATTTGAGTGACGTATTCTTGGCAAGGCACATAGGTCTTCTCTGTGGTAAGGAGAAAAAAATGAAAATGTAAATAACATTTTCATACGATAGAGTGTTATAGACCCTTATACTTGCTTACCTCCCACATGCATACGTTAATTAACTCACGGCCCTCAGTCCTTAGCTGCTCCAAAGCGACTGACCATGGCGGTGGTCAGATCTGCAATGCCACAGAGGGTGCTAAGAATCTCTGGATCGGACAGGCCGCCACTGGAACCTGAGCTTGGCAACGTTTAATGCTAGAACCTTATCTAGTGAGGCAAGTCTAGCTGTACTAGTCGAGGAGCAAGAGGGTGTTAAATGGAATATAATAGGGCTCAGTAAGGTAGGAGGACAGATGAGGCCTATACGGTGCTTCAGAATGGGCACGTCCTTTGCTATCGGGGCTTGGCTGACAGAAGAGAACTGGGAGTTGGGTTCCTAATTCATAGAAACATAGCGGCAACAAAGAAGAATACTAAGCATTAATGAAAGGGTGGTAGGTATCGTAATTAATCTCAATAGAAGGTGCAAGATAAAGGTGATACAAAATCACGCACATACATCCAGCCATAATGACTCTTCAGTAAAAAGCTTCAATGAAGATGCGGAATCAGGAAAGATTGAGGTAAAATCAGAGTATACTACACTGATGGGAGACTTTAATGCGAAGGTAGGGAAGAAGCAGGCTGAAGACCAGGCCGTGGGAGATTGTGGTGTTCGTACTAGAAATGCCAGAGGAGAGATACTAGTAGTATTTGCTGAACGCAATAATTTACGGATTTTGAATACCTTCTAATGAAAATGAGGAAACCGTGAGTTGACATGAAGGAGCCCCAATGGCGAAAATAAGAACGAAATATGTTTTATTATGAGTGCACATCCAGGCATCGTGCGAGACGTAGAAGTGGTTGGCAGGGTACGATGCAGTGACCATAGAATGCTACGGTCTCGAATTCACCTACACTTGAAGAAGGAACGACAGAAAGTGATACGCAAGAAGCCAATCAATGAGGTAACACTGAGAGAAAAAGTAGAGGAATTCAGAGTCTCGCTTCAGAACAGGTACTCGTCTTTTATTGAGGAAACCAACCTTAGCGTATATAAAATGAATGATAATTTGACGAGTATCCTTACGGAGTGTGCAGTGGAAGCTGAGGCAGGGTAGTTATACAGATCACTGGCAAGCTTTCCAAGAAAACGAAGAATCTCATAAAAAAGTGTCAAAGCGTGAAAGTCTCAAGTACAACAGACAAAATAGAACTGTCGGAGCTATCGAAGTTGAATAACAACCATAAGGTATCCAATGTAAGAATGTATAACGTGGGGAGAATTGAATACGCTCTGAAAAACGGAGGAAGCGTCAAAGCAGTAAGAGAAAACTTGGGGTAGGGAAAAATCGGATGTATGCACTAAGGGACAAAGAAGGCAAAATAAATATCAATATAGATAGGATAGTTAAATTAGCAGAGGAGTTTTACAGAGATCTGTATAGTAGATGGGACAACCACGACCTTAATACAATAGGAACTAGCAGTAACCCCAATGACACCACACCAGTAGTGATAGAAGAAGTCAGAAAAGCCTTGGAGAACATGCAAAGATGCAAAGCTGCCGGCGAGGATCAGGCAACATCACATTTGCTGAAAAATGGAGGACAGATTGTGGTAGAAAAACTAGCCACTCTGTTTACGAGGTGTCTCCTGAAGGGAAGAGTACCACAGTCTTGGAAGAATGCCAACATCAACCTAATACATAAGAAAGGAGATGACAAGGACTTAAAGAAGTAAAGGTATATCAGCTTTCTCTCTGTAGTATACAAACTATTTACAAAGTTAATTGCTAACCGAGGCAAGATAACATTCGAATTCAATCAACCAAAGGAACAAGCAGGATTTCGTACAGGCTACGTACTCAAGAATCGACCACATTCATACTATCACTCAGGTAATAGAGAAACGCTCAGAATATAACCAACCACTATACATAGCCTTCATAACTTACGAGAACGCCTTTGATTCAGTAGAAATATCAGCAGTCATCCAGACACTGCGGAATCAGCGCGTTGATGAAGCATGTATAAACATCCTGGAAGAAATCTACAGGGGATCAACTCCTACCATAATGCTTCATAAAGAAAGCAGCAAAATACCAATCAAGAAGGGTGTAAGGCAGAGGAATACCATCTCCTCAATGCTATTTACCGTGTGCTTACAGCAGGTTTTCAGAGGCATAGAATGGGAACAGTTAGGGATAGGAGTTAGTGGAGATTACCTAAGTAACCTGCGCTGTGCTGATGACATTGCATTGTTCAGTAACTCAGGAGACGAATTGCAACTCATGATTACGGAGTTAGACAAAGAAAGCAGAAAAAGGTGGGTCTTGAAATTAATCTGCAGAACACGAAAGTAAAGTACAACAACATCGGAAGAGAGCCGCCCTTTGAGTCAAGTAATAGTTCACCCAAAGTTGTAAAAGACTATGTCTCTTTAGGGCAGGTAATAACCATGGTGCCGAACCACGGGATTGAAGTATTAGAGGAATAAGAATGGGGTGGAGTACGTTTGGAAAGCATTCTCAAATTACGATACGTAGATTGCCACTATCCCTCAAGAGGAATGTATATAACGGCTGTATCTTGACGGTGCTTAGCTACAGAGCAGAAACCTGGAGACTTACAAAAAAGGTTCAGCTTAAATTGAGAACGACGCAGTGAGCAATGGAAAGAAAAACGATAGATGTAACCTTACGAGACAATGAGAGAGCAGAGTGGATTAGGGAACAAATGGGGTTAAGGATATAATAGTGTAAATGAAGAACAGGAAACGGATAAGGGCCAGACATGTAGCGTGTAGACAGGACAACCGCTGGTCATTAAGGGTAAATAACTGGATTCCCAGAGAAGGCAAAAGAGTTAGGAGGAGACAGGAGGTTAGGTGGGCAGATGAGATTAAGAAGTTTGCGTGTATAAATTGGCAGCAGCAAGCACAGGACCTAGTTAACTGGCGGAACATGGAAGAGGCCTATGTCCTGCAGTGCACGTACTCAGGCTGATGACGATGATGATGCTAAATGGTTACAGTAGATAGAAACATAAATAGGACAAAGAAAACTATTCTCTCAGCCGTCTGATAATTAGAATTTGATGTATTTGGTTTTAGGGACACAAACATTCAATGCGCATTTACACTAGAGCAGCGCGACACCGTCGCAGACACGAGGCAGGCGCAGACAGTTGGCCGACGAGTCGCCCGCTGACAATGTCATTGGATGATTCGGTCACACTATAGGCTTACGCCGATTCTCTAAATACATATCTTTCGACTGTATCTCTGTTTTAACACAACAGTATTTCGTGACTCGGTCCACTAAGCTTCAGTGACCTACTTACGTGGAGGATATGACATACGTATGAGCATTATTGAACCCAAAAGAAAGCTTTGTTTGGTTCCCAACCGGGTGTCTGGTTGCCCGCAGAAAAGCAGCGGTGTTGATGGGCCTTGGTGGAACAAGAAAGAGGCCAGCGAGACGTGGTAGGCCTTCGCGCTCTATCAGCTCAACCTACTAACCTCTGCCTCGCGTGTTCCTGACACGCAGTGTGGTAGAATATGCATGAGCAAGAGCATTGGTTTTATTTATTTTGCCACGCTTTATGGAAGTAAATATTATGATCTTGTGTTTATTGCCTACACCATGATGTCATCTTTGCACGTTATTCACAATAGGCTAAGTCCAGGTGTACACTGTCAGCTACCATAGCGGTTACTTTACAATCATGGGCGTTAGTCTTCGCGACGGAGACGTGCCACGAGGCCTCTACGTGGGTGCATCCCGATAAACGGCTCTATAGCTGAAGTAAAGCATTAGGCACTGTACAAACACTCATCATCACAACACAATGAGCGTTGCTTGCATGATTACATTTTGCTGTTTTCTGTTACACCAAATCCTATGATCGAGAGTTCAGGCATCTTTCAGTATGGTCAGTTGTTTGGCTAGTTTTTTCGACATCCTGTTTAGGGGAGCACGAATTCGGTTAGGAAAAGAGCACGCGACAAAAAGTGCGGCTCACTTGCATTCAAATTATTAAAAAATAAGCTTCACGCCGAAACCCAATGCGTAAGCTTATCGACAACAGTCACTGCCCCAAAAGTTTTTTTCAAAACAGAGGCATACCCACTAACAATAAACAATTTTAAAGGCAAACGAATTCACTCATTTAGCTGCTCCACATGATTTTCGCCTGTTTCATCATCAAGTGCAGATAAAGGTGCAATTGCCCCTCCCCCTTCCCCCCCGGAATGGTCTAGTGGTTGAGCTACTCGGCTGCCCTGCAGGTTACATTTCACGAAATGAAAGCCAGGCTGCAGCGCCTCCGTTTTCGAAAGAGGCGAAAATGCTGTGGGCCCGTGTGCTCATAATTGCGTGCGCGTGAAAGAGTTCCAGCTGGCCAAAATTTTTGGACCCCTTCACTATGGCATCTCTCATAGTCATATGGTGATTTTGGGACCTTAAACCGCATATATCAATCAAACAAAAAAATGCCCTTGACGGTTACAGAAGACTTTTTGAGGAGGCTGACAGTTGCACAGCACTCTTCAAAAACTTTGATGTCATTATTCGAAAAAAGGGCGAATTTGAAAGCGATTCTTTAGGCGTACCGAATCAAGATTCTGAAAGACGCATGTATTAGTGTCACTTCTATGGAACTGATGATTGAAGAGACAGAATTTGTTCACAACAGTTCAGTGAATAAGTGTACCACCCCTGGTATTATCTTCGCTGCATTTGTGGGTGATTTGGAAGCACTTTGTTTTTGAAAGAGACTGTTCTCAATGCGCCTGCGCATAGGTTTTCTTGAGTGATGCCTTCCAAAAATAATTTAGTGGCCAGTAAGCGTCTTCTCTGCCGTGTGCTCTTTTCCTAAGTGATTCCGGAACCTCATATGCAAGATCAGCCAGGTTTTCTTATGTTTTTGTGCTGGAAAATACACCAAATGGCTTCGGGTAAAATAATATCGCCAGCAAGCAGGAATATCTCTGACAAGAACAGTAAGAGTAATCGTGCCAGTCTAGAAAGTGGTTGTATGCTTGTGGAAGAAAATGACGTGCAAAATGATTCTACCTCGAGGCTGTTGCCACCAGAAAGTAATATTTTGTACCAAACCTATTGCGCAGAGTGTTCTCAAAATGTAAGAGTATGCTTCTGATTTTGTTTTGTTTAAGGATGAACACCCCAATTCCTAGAGATTAAAGTGTTTTTGATAAGCCATATTGCTGAATAGATACACCTAACAATCCCTTATTTGAGGTTTGAGCAATGATGGTGTCCCGATGGTAATAAGAGGCCGTGCGGTGAGCAGTAGGGTAAAAAGCTCGTCTGTTTCATTTTTCGGGCTCTTGCTATTCATAACGTCTATGTTGAAACCCAGCGACGTGCGAGTTGATTGATATTTGCACGAGCGTTATATATTTTCACTTTCGTTACTTTTGGTTCGAAGCCACCAATTTTGTTTGAAATGCTCAGCGCAAGGCGGGCGTTATTGTTGGAGAAAGTTCGAAATTCTAGTAGATTGTTCTGCTCATATAACGCTGAAGGCAGGTACACTTGAGAATCATTCAGAGCTTGCGCAACGACCAGCATCAAGGCAGGCACCACCATGGTTGTCTAGTGGCTAAGGTACTCGGCTGCTGACCCGCAGGTCGCGGGATCGAATCGCGGCTGCAGCGGCCACATTTCTGATGGAGGCGGAAGTGTTGTAGGCCCGTGTGCTCAGATTTGGGTGCACGCTGAAGAACCCCAGTTGCACGGATTTACCGGAGCCCTGCACTAAGGCGTCTCTCATAATGATATGGTGGTTTTGGGACGTTAAATCCCATATAATATCGTCATCAGCAGAAAAGCTGGATTATTCGACGTCAGAAGTATACGTGTAAGAGCTTTTCGCAGCTTGTAAGTTGACAGATGGCCAACGCTGTGCTCACCGCAATTAGTGCCAGTGTGTATCGCTGTAATCAAACTTTCCATTTACCGGCCACAACTTCAGCCTAATAAATAAATGCGTCTTAAACATACTGGCTGCTATGTTCGTTAAAGTCGCAACCCCAGGGACAATGTTGAATGTTTCTATTGATCGATATGTGTGGTTTAACATACCGAACCCACCATAAGATTATGCGAGACGCCACAGGGCTATGGAAATTTCGACGACCTGGAAATCTTTAACGTGCAGCCAAATATGTACAAACAGGTATACAGCATTTTCGCCTGGATCGAAAGAGCAGCCACCCCCGCCGGGGTTCGATCCCTCGACTTTGGGTCAGCAGCCGAGTACCTTGGCCACTTGACCATCTTATTGGTGTGGTAATGTTGAATCTGTTCGTGATCATAAGTGTAGGATAGCCGTTGAAACTTATTTTATTGCAGCCTAAATCTAGTGTAGGGGTGTGTTTTTGCGTAAAGCAATGCGTTTGCTTGAGAGTCTACCAACATTAGGCATATGGTCTTGATTTAGCGATACACCCCTGTCTTCTTGTTTCAAAACTGCACAAACAAGGTTCTATTAGTCCCTAAATTTCTAATTATGTGTTTTGGTCTATCTTTTTTTGGTTAAGACACAAATCGAGCACAACTGTCAAATAAAACACCAACGTCGATCCTGAGCAACCATCAAGTTACTGGCTATGGGAACTGCAGCCAGAGTACAGGCCCTTTACCACGAAAGACATTCAACCCAAGATCTTGGCATAAATAGCAGCAAGAATGGGCTTTCCCGTTAAACCTACCCCAATGATTCTAGGCCAGCCAAAGCAGCTGCCAGGCTTTCGCCGATCGTCAAGTGAGGACACAAAAAGATGGCTCGAAGAATGCGATCGACCTGCTGCTTCACGGGCGGGACCACCGAAGTTAAGCTCAGACATGTTTAGTTTGCTTCTGACGACGCAGCTCGTACTTGACTCGAGAACCAAGAGCAAACCCATGACAACCTGAGATATATTTCGCGCCAGGTTTCTCGCCACATTACCGAGCGTCACCCGCATTCACGAGCATCGGCCGTGGCTTTGCTCGAAACCCACATCCAGGTCTCAAACGAAAGCACCGTACTAATCCAAGAAAAAGCAAACTTTTTCGCTATGCAAATTCAGCCTTGCCAGAAGACACGAGAGCCCTTTCCTAAAACAAAGAAGAAGCATACTGCTCTTCGATGAACAAACCTGGAACCCACCCTCAAAAGTCAAAGAATTTGTCTCGAAAGCAACCGTTGAGAAGAAGCAAAAATTGCGCTTCCGAGAGTATAATCTTCACCTGACTCCAGACAGTACATCGGCTTAAGCTCTTGGCTCCGAATACTTGCGCAAAAACATCTGAGACGTCGTTCGATGAGAGCTCCAGAAGCAGTTTTTGGCATGGCAAGAAGTGACGTCAATCGCCGAAGTATTCCCCAGGAGGTCCATCAGTCACATGGTGTTCGCACGCTTATTGCCAGCATATACTGAGAACCCTACCTGTATAAATGGCAAAGCTTTCATGTCATTTTGGTATTAATTGTTATGCAGGGTCAGAGTAAACAATTTACAGTCATGTCACAAATCCAGAGTGTATGCAGGGTCAGAGTAAACAATTTACAGTCAAGTCACAAATCCAGAGTGTATGTGGCGGTAGTTCGTGTGTATGCACTGTGCTGCGTTATCTTGCAGATGTGTGAGTCATGCCTGCTGTATCATGCCAAATTAACAACAAAATGCACTTCTACACGCTTCTTCGAACACAAGTTTGCAGATGTATTCAGAAACACAATTGTTAAAAGTGCTGAAAGCCCGCTTATGAAACTGTGTACTTGGCCTATGAACAGCTCCACTTGACTCCTTTCTGTATGTCCGAAAAGGAAGTACAAAAAACAATTGTAGCAGCAGCAATGTTCCTAGTTTAAACCACTATGTTGTCTACTACATACATCACCTCTGTTCACACCACTATTTCATGAATCACAAAAGCAGACGGTATGACTGGACAAGAACAGATCACATGCAGAACAAGCAGCATGATGCTACGAAGAGCTATTTCTATAGTAGCCAAGCACTCAATATTCAACACACTATATTCTGAATGCAAAAAAAATTCATTGACTAGCATTGCGAATTCCGTTTAATTAGTGCCATGGTGTGTCATTTACGATTTCTCTAACTTCTAACAGCATGGAGAGTTATGTGGGGTGAACAAAAAATTTCTCAATATGTTATGAAATATTACACAAGACAAAGCATAATGTACGCCACTGCAAAGACCTACGTGCGGCAGGAAACATATTGTAACGGCACCTTTGGAGTGAGAAACAGGAGCAGTGGGATGAAAGGATCAGAACTTCGTTGTCGCTTCTGTAGCCTCAACCCATCCAACACTTTCTCACAGTGCGTGACAGAGTGTTGGATGGGTACACGTCGCCTTATTCATAATATCATGGTGGAGGTATTATTCTGATGAAGACAATGAATAATGCATCAACACAAATGGTGAGCAACAAATAAGAAGCAAGACTTGCATACATAGTTTTTTTTTAATTTCAAGAAACACTACATGACAGTTGTAAATGTCATTACGACAGGAGCTAACATAAAGATTGGGGCTTGAATGAGTGTCATGTCGCTAAATGAGGTGTTTTGTTTGAGGCAATGTTTGAATAATACAATTTGTCCAAGTTGTGACAGCAACCTTGCTGCCTTGGTAAATAAAAGTTTTGCTGTCGAATAACAAGTTCTAACATTCTTTCAAGGATTTTTTTTCATCAGGTATGCATCTACACACATTCAATACAAATCCTCTACTTTAACAAATGCTTTTATTGTATTTATCCTGGGTGCAAAACTTAAGCTGCAGAAGACAAGGCATTTTGCAGAGGTCTGGCTGCTCAACAGTTTTATAAGACTCTGTCCATGATGCTAAAAATGAGCGATTCGACAAGCGGACATCTTTCACCAGAGCAGCAAACCATATCAAGGTTACTGCCAAGTTAGACAAACGATTTTTGTTCAAACATTCAAAACAACCTAATCTTGAAAAATCTTGATTTCCACCAAAAAAGATTTACTTTAATTATTACTTCAATGATTCAAGCCTCCCAACCTTATTATTATCTTAACTTCTACCATAAGACAACTGTCATGTAGTGTTTGATAGAATTTAAGAATATAGACAGTAAGCCTTTCTGCTCACCTAAATGCTCACCCTTTACGTTTATGCTTTGATGACTGTCTTATCTGCCAAAGAACCCATGGTAAAATTGTGTTAAGGCGTCTTCAATTTTTAGAGTCAGAAGTATTTTTATTCTTGGTAATTGCCCTAAAACAAACATTGTAACTTTATTCTACAAGAAAAAATCACTCTTGTAAAAAATGTACAAAACACACTGCGTTTTGCCGTGTTTGATTTGATTGATATGTGGGGTTTTATGTCCCAAAACCACCATATGATTATCGGAGACGCCGTAGTGGAGGGCTTCAAAAGTTTCGACCACAAACAACATTTTTGCCTCCATCGGAATGCAGCCGCTGCAGCCGGGACTCAATCCCACGACCTGCGGGTCATGAGCGAGTACCATTTTGTCATGTTTCCTCACGAGCAACATTAGCATAAAGTGAAAGAAAAATTATTTCGATACCATAGCCATGAAATTTTGCTTAAAAAGAAACAAAGACTGTGGTAAGTGCATTAAGCAACAATCATATGTCAGTAATGTTTCTCCGATAAATCAATTTCTGAGCACATGTTTTCGAAAGCCTCTGCAGTATTAGAAAGTTTTTCCACCAAAACAGTGCTGGAATAACTTCTTCCCACATTGAGGCATCAAAGCACCAGTTTTGAAAATAATGCAAATGGTCAAGAAACCTCTTGCCAGACTCACATGAAGAGACCACTAACTTGCAAATACTTACAGGTTAATGCTCAGTCACAATTTCCGAGGGAGCCCGATGGCTGTGTGGCCATTTGTTTGGCCTTCTGTCCGCCTTTGGGCAAGTTTTTGTTGAATGTCTGAAGAGAAAAGAAAAAAAAACCTTAGAAACAATTCACCTTTTCTTGCATGCACCATGTAACACAACTTGATTTTCTCGGCCTCATGAGGTAGCAGTCTCGAAAGCATGCTAACAGCTGCTGCTTAATGTAGGTATGTCTCATACCTCATTAGCAGGCTACAAATTAATGCGCAGTCATTGTTAAGCAAGGACAAACAAAGAAATACTATTATACACTAGACATAACTTTAAGTTGTTAATACTCACTCAATAACCTATTTTCCTTACGCATTTTACGCATACATCTTGAAAAGGCTGGGCTTGCAAACACGGCTGCATATGAGTCAGGACACTTCAAATGCCTACTAAAAATAAGAAGGCAGACTGAGGGAGCATATAGGACAGTTAACTAGAGGTTCATCAATAAACCTATCTTTATATAACGACGTAAATGCATGCCGAAACTCTAATCATGAAGTTTCGTACTAGCACAGAAATAAAGAAATGCATCTGATGATTGAGGCTTGGCATAGCGACATGTGGTAGTGCATGTGTGAGCCAACTATCGAATAACTCAACAAAAAATCAAATGCTGAGCAGTTATCTCTCACATAGACCAACAGGCATGCCGTCTTGATCGATCTATCCACTTGACTTGTTTCGTTTCTAGTTTAATGTCAACTTTTCCAGTCGGTGTTTGCGGTGTCTTGACCACTCTCTCGAGTTTTTGTTTGCATTCCTTACCTTTTTAACATGAATACCAACCTACTTGCAGCTCACCTCTCCTGTTTGAAATATGTATACAATCTAGAATTACCACTTTGTTCACTTGATGTAACAATAATGATGAGGTTCTGAATGTGAATGTCAATTCAAAAGCACTAAGGTTTCTAGCACTTTTGCCTCCTTCAAAAGTACAACTGCTGCCCTAAAGATGAAGTCCACTCAGTGCGGGGGTTGTTCGCATGGTAGTGCAGGTGTAAGCAAGGTATGATAAATTTTGTACTATAAAAAGAGCTCTAAGTAGAAGCAAGACACGCAAATAGCAAAAAGCCACATATTATCCAGCCTAGAATCTATTTCTGGTAACCAAGAATGCTGTGGCGCAGGCCATGCACATCGGCAACTGTTCAGCTTTTCTTTCTGAACCAAAGCTTAGCAGAGTCAATATTGATATCTACTGATTGCTCTGAAAACAGCAGATAAGTTGCCAAAAAGTAAAAGCCAACAGACCACAAAAAGCTCTACGACTTATAAAATATTGAACACTTAAAGAGGCAAGTACACCCAAAACGACGTTTTTGAGGCGCTGGTTGAATAGGTATTAGGCAAACAAAGCAGCAAAGCAATGAACTGCCAGCTATGTAGCTGCAAAAGCGGAGAAAGGAGTTGGCTCTAGTGCCTAGAAAAATCCATGAAAGTACTATCAACAGGAAAACCTTGGTAGATATTGAATCCACAACAAATGCGAATTTCCGCTACGTCGGTACTTGACGCTTGTAATTAGACTGGTGACTGCATAGGTTGGAATGCGAAATGCACTATGAAATATTTCTTTCAAAATTACATTCTTAGACAAAGTGAGAGTTTAGCTTCATCGAACATTTCGTGTCCAGCAAAGCTTTGCTGTTGATGGTACATATTCAACATACAGAGCGTTTGGTGTAATGTGCTTATAAATATTGGCAGAAGTTGCAGACTATTTCACAGATGAGTATTGCAAAATATAAATCAACAAAGCCATGCACTGCAAAAATTGACCATTCCAAATTGAAATGTAAAGAGCTACTAAACAACCCCACCTTCTGAAATCGCTGATAACTGCAAAATTGTGAAATGTGAGCACGTTGCCACAAATTTTATGTTCACAAGTTGAAATGATGATGTCACAGCCAATAAAACACCTATTGTAGCTGTTTTCAATTCCTCACTCGGCTTCTCCATCGTTGCCATCGTGAAGAGGGGTTCGCCTACGTTACCATCATGACTACATTCACATGGCAACAAAGCATGACATCAGTAATTGTGAAATCCACATGCAACCACCAACTAAGCAAGGCCTTGTTGATGTGCTGCTGTCCTACATCCGCATGGGGAGGAAGCATTGTGCAAGGAATAGGTGAGATAAACAAATATGCAGCACACCTTACAACGACACACTCTATACGGCGTAATTTTAAGGACAAAACACTATTTCATAATGTAGAGAGAACCAACCGACAGTCAGTGCAAAATCACATCACTTCGCTAGCGAAAAGTATACGCTGGTCAGGCTTGAAGAGGTCACCATTAATGTTTTTCAAATTGAAGTTTCTGTGATACACAATGCGATTGCTGCAGCACTCTGTATGGATTGATTGTGGGATATGTGGGGTTTAGCGTCCCAAAACCACTATATGATTATGAGAGACGCCGTAGTGGAGGGCTCCGGAAATTTCAACCACCTGGGGTTCTTTAACGTGCACCCAAATCTGAGCACACAGGCATACAACATTTCCGCCGCCATCAGAAATGCAGCCGCCGCAGCCGGGATTTGAACCCGCGACAAGCGGGTCAGCAGCCGAGTACCTTAGCCACTAGACCACCGCGGCGGGGCCACTCTGTATGAATTAGCAAGAGAGTCTGGAAGGTGATAAAGAAGAAAGGCAGTGCCAAAGCTGCCTAATGGCACTTTGAGAGAATGGAAAGCACACTCTGCAGAGAATTCCTTTTGCAGACATATCCCTATAAGCTCTGACAATTAACATGCTCACTCTATGCAACATAGGAATGTCTCACACCTTTGCGAAAACTTTACTTTAGTGGCTGCACTGCCTGTGTAGACCAGAAGCAGCCGGCCCGTGGCTCTCAGGCATCGGATTCGTTCGTTGAAAATAACTTGTCGCTTACATTCTTGTAGCACTGCCTTTGGGAGATGATTCCTGGGATAACAAAAGTAGCAAAACACAATAATGCACTGTAAACACTAACGCATAATCCACATTATTGCCTTTAAAAACGTTTTCAGCTATAGCCTGAACCACAGCAATACTCTCTTCTTTTATAATGGAGCACCTTATTGCTTTCCCTAGCCTGGTTTCTTGTTTTCACCCATGAGACAATCCCGCAGAAGTTAAGCTTTAGTTGTGGAGGAAGCAGTTGAAATGCATAATTTTAATATACAATATAAAAATAATAGAATACTTTTGCATGATATATTAAATAATATTTCTTTTAATGTCCCACCACCAAAAAATGAGTGAGCAAGCTGTGACTTTAAGGTGTCGCAAAATAATGGAGTTTCTGGAAAATGCAATTAGCTGCAAGTGCCTGCTGAATCTACTCGAGGGCACTTAGCAAACCTGTGTAATGATACTGACAGACAGAGAAAACACATTTCTCACTTAGCTGCCTCCGTCAAAGCATCATGTTGCTTCACATAAGAGTTCCTGGTATGCAGGATGCAGATGCATGAACTTTCTGACTATGTCGTACCACAGTGAACGTGATCGACATCTGCTCGAACAACATGAGCAGCTAAAAAATGCTCTGTTGTGCAATTAGCTGTAACAATGCAGTACTGCTAGCTACCAGTCACTTTACCGTACACTCACAACAAAGTTTGGCATCAGCAAGGTTTCGTAGTGTATACAAGCGTCTGAACTCAGTATTCAATGCTACCAACTGCATTCTCTATTTTCAGATCTAGATGCATAGAACGTGCACACAGTGGCCACTATTTGGGCCAAGTAGAAGAGTTCATTTGAGGTATTCCATAAAATTCGTAGACAAAAATCAGACACATCACTGAAGCCTGTTGTTTAGCATCATGGGTGAAAGTGTGCTTGTAAACGTAAAAGGAAAAATTTGCAATCACCATAAAAATGGTAAAAACCAGGTTTATGTTTGGCAGAAACAAATCGCATAAAGTAAAGACAGTCCAAGACACTGCATCGATAAGGTTGTATTTTTCAAAGTGGCTCAAAATTCTTCACACTATGCATGCATTTACAAGGAAGATAGGAACGCTGGCTGCAAGAAACAATAAAGATTTACACTTTTTGCGAAATTCCACTTGCCAGTACCACATTCTACAGAAAGGCAACACTTTGCGAAACCAATTCACGTTTCCAGACGAAATGCACTTGCCATGGTGACAAATAGGTGGAGTACTCTTCTACAGCATGATTTATTGGAACTAAGAACTATGATAACAATAATTTCTTTTTATAGCTAGCAAGAGCCTTTCTACTGTTGGTTATTTGAAGCAATTTAATCTCAGTGGGAGGCCACATAATAATGAGCGCAAGAACACCATGACTGTTTGTGCAGCAATTTCCAACTTTGCTCATTCATTGAAACCATTGCACTTCTTCGTCATATAAAGGTTGCACATAATTAACACTTTGGCATGAATAATGTCAAGTTGGTAGGTAGCATACATCCTGATGTTACTCTGTGTATCCTCACTTATTTTGCAATATTTACACTTCGACATGACTAGTTCAAAGCAATACTCTTCTTTATTAAGCGGAACTTTGTACATTCCCTTTGAGTTAGCCGCAAATGCTGAATAAGCCCCTCTTTTGGGATGCTCGGCTCACCATCTGGCCAGCACTGCACAGATCGTCAGGGCACTTCTGTTTGCTACCTGCAGTGCGCATAAAAAAACTTAGGCATTCAACGAAAACAAAGCAAGTATGGCAGCAACATTTCGTCCTTTGAGGATAGGGTGGAGGGGTAGTGCAGCATTGTTCTTCATAAGCTACACACACATGCATTAACTGTTTTAGTTTGGCGCATAAACAGCATAAAAGAGTGAAAATGGTTAGAGGAGACAAGCGGCCGCATATTTGAAATCCTCCAAAGAAGGCAGAAACACTCACTTGGGATTTTACAGTATATATTCTGTGCAATCTATAAAAAGTATGCAAAGTGCTCACTTTCACTAACACTTGCACACTATTAAGCCAATGTGAAAGAACGACGCATCGCACTCGCTTCGCTGTCCAGCTAATGCTTCCGAAATTTTCTGAAGTCGCACAAACCGCAAAGTGTCCTGGCGAAATTTAAGTATACCCATTCCAACAAGCATTGCTGGCTTCAACTCCAAGTGACAACATCAAATGAAGTCAATTAATAGTGGCATGCTACTCATGCTAAGTAGCTAAGCATTGGAATAAAAAATGCAAGTATATTTCAGTTTCAAGTTCGATTTCTTTTGATGATTTTTCCGCGTGTCACCTTTTCTCTGATGCTAAGTATGAAAATAAGGCAAAATATATTAAAAATACAGCATTACAATATGTTTACCAGGAACAGTCATACTACATTATACCAAGTAGTGCTAGCGATATCACTGCAAACAGTCAGAGCAATGACAACGGCATATCTCGGAGACCTTCACAGTCTTCCATTGAGCTGCAGTTGATGGCGGCATCCGCTAAATAAACGTTGAACCCATACTTTCAAAAACTGAGTGAGCTGCTTTTCTTCAAAGCACTTGCGGGCGCAAGGTGCAGACA
The DNA here is from genome assembly GCF_043290135.1 of Rhipicephalus microplus. NCBI lineage: Eukaryota > Metazoa > Arthropoda > Arachnida > Ixodida > Ixodidae > Rhipicephalus > Rhipicephalus microplus. The sequence continues at coordinate 31,564,052 of NW_027464587.1, forward strand.
TTGACGGAAGTAGAAATAGCCCCGGCAACGGGGACCACACCACTCGGAGTTGATGTGCCGGAACTCTTGCTAAACCGTTACTGCGAAGGCTGCTTCTACGTCTCCTTTCGCTTTATGAGCTTGGGAAGGGCCCGTGTTAACGCTCTGTTCCTTCCTCGAGGTTGCTGCAATCAGGCGATCTCTTCCGTATGGTGTTCCCGTTTTGTTCTTTTTCAATACAATTTGTTTTTTCTGATAGCCGAATAGCAAGAGCCGCGATGCGCCACATCATAGGTCACTGGCACCTAACTGAGACGAGAAAATCACTAACGGTCACGGTGAAAACAGCGAGAGCCAAAAAGACATCAAGCTGGACGTAACCTAAGCAACTACTGTCGTCACTAGACCTGCCAATGGTAAAATAAACGCCGCCGGCAAAATAAGCCGCGCTAATATCCATAAGTGCGTTATTGCAATCAGATACAGCCTAGCTGTCACACCCCTGCTAATCAAAGTGGCTTGTTTATCTACATGGAACACGCCAACTGAACTTCGGTCGTGTCGCCTGATAACGCAACTGCATCGAGAAGGAAGGGATGCGCAGTTTAGTCGGCCACTCACCCGGAATGTAGAGCAATTTTTCGTCAACTATAACACAATGCGTACTGTAACACGACACGTGACAGCAGCTATCAAGCCCATACCACTAACTCCTGGTAGCCAACTTCACAATCAGGGGCACGCGACACTGTTGAACAGAATTGTACGCTGTAGCAGCGCGCGCAAAAAAAAAAAAAAAGCCACTTTCGAGTAAGCCCCAGCGCGACTTCGAAGCAGCGTAAACATTCAAGGCATGATTATTTTGTCGGAAGTCGAACAGGCTGAAGGCGGGGAAAATTCAGGAGAGACATAAGATAGGACTTAGCCGATAGCGAAAATCCACAAAACTTATTTGCTGGTCAGCTTGGCGGGAAAGCTCCGACACAACGGTGACTCGAAGCAGTAAGGTTAACGACACCTTGCGCAAACTTCTGGTGGTATATTGTTCGGCTTCACGTAACTACTAGTTAGCCGATCAGAATAGGACAACGAAATCACGTCTTGGTTTTGCAAATAGCCGTTGAACATGTTCGTTTCTAACACGTCCTCGACCGCGACGTTTCGCGGTAACAAGCGTCCATGTTGGCTGGCAAGCGCCGCGCATGTGCGACTTTGCTTGCGCCGCGTCATGGAGGCGCCACGTACATTTATTACGTGAAAGGTGGCGTAAATGCAAGTTTCGTTGACGCTGTAGCATATCGAGACGATAAAAAGTTCGCAGCGGTGGTCGTGGACCAGACGGGCTCGACTACGATCTGCGCCACGGTACGCACAACGAATCCCCAAATGGCTGAACAAGTGGCCATCGCTCTCGCTCTGCTAAATGGTCGGTGCGGAGAGGTGTACAGCGACTCCAAAGCCGCAGTGAGAGCCTTTCAAAAGGGTTGCATATCAACGCAGGCAGCCAGGAGTTTGAACAGCTCCACCAGCGATACGATTGTCCCTCACACCATGCATTGGTTCCCCGCGCATGTCGGCTCCGTAAACGGCGTTGCACTGAACCCGAACGAGTCGGCCCACACAGCAGCGCGCGCACTCACTGACCGCGCTGCTCTCGACCTGGGCGACGGCTCCAGTGCCGACGACGTGGAAAATAAAGACACACCTACTACTTACAACGAGATTACCAAGTATTACTACATGGCGAGGCGGGCATTCACAATGCCACATTCAAAACTCAACAGAGCACAGACCGTCTCGTTGCGCTTACTTCAACCCCATTCGAACCCGTCGTTAGCATACCTAAACGCAATTTATCCTCACAAATTCCCCAATGCCGCCTGCGGGCAGACCGCTACATTAGCACACATGCTCTGGGAGTGTGGGTCGCTTGGACCGACTTATAGAAAACCCGAGTGGGATGCGCTTCTGTACAGCCCAGAACTTCAGGACCAAATCCTGGCCGTCCAGTGTGCCCGCGACAGGGCCGTCAGGCTAGACCTGCCGGTCCCCACGTGGGAGTAGCCGAGTGACGCGTGGCAACCTCAGCGTCTGCACTGGACCATAATAAAGTTGTTCTCACTCACTCACTTACTCACTCATTCACTCACTCATATCGCGTGACCATGGCGGAGAGATGTTATCACAAACCGGCCGGCCGGCCGACGCATGGCCACCTGCATCGGCGCGCGCCGCTGTGTTGAGTTTCTTGTTGAAACAATATTGGAATCATGCTTTCCGGTTGCGGTATAAGCTCCCAGTATTCGCTATACCTCCACTTCAGTACAATATAACATGTGCACTTGAGAATAAGACAGTTCGTAGAAATGGTGTGCATGTCGTAGTTAACTTTCGCATGCAAATATATATAACTACACCATGAAATTATACGTACGCACTGTTTGACTTACGAGATGAACTCACACATTCAGTTGTGCAAAGCACGTATACGCTATTTTTTTTGCTTGCAATTGTGACAACTTTTTTTTTATTATGAAGTGAATAAAACAGAAAAAAACTTCCTTACCGAGAAAAAAAAAGATTGTGCAATAGCTCTGTTAATTTCAACACACTTGCATTTTTATTTGTTGTACGCGCAATCTGACAACCCTGAAATGTTTGATGATAAGAAATATGAATTTTCACATCAGAGGCATCACAATAATTCAAAATTTTCTGCAAGCTCATAACAATGTGTGGAACCCACCATTACATCGATGGTGGTTTCAACGACATATCGGTGATGATAATGAGACAGAACCACCAATGTTTATGTGCTCTTTGGCAAAACAGCCCGCTTACAACAACACTGCTGAACCGCATTATCAGTTATATCCAACAAGTGTGGCTGCTGTGTGTTCGTGTTCAAGAAAAAAAAGGGGGGGGGGGTGATGCGCGTGGCGTGTAATCCTCGAAAAAAAGAAAACGAGAAATGTTTGCCTCCCAACACCCATTGCCATTTAACATTCCATTTCTGGTTTCTCTAATGCGACAGTATGCGCGGCCGTCCGGGACTATATTGATGAAACTAATAGGTTGACTAATGAACCAGTTTCATTATCCTAACAGGTCCACATAATTATATACGTATCAAATCAGATTATTGCTCTATTCTAAGAATAAATTCGTTTATGTGAATATTTGCATGCAATACATTAAGCAACACACTTTCCTAGGCTATCGGTAATCTTTCTGTTAAACCTCCATCATTGAAAATCTGAACAGTAAATTTTGAAATCACTCGATTCTTGGCCAATCCCCCACAGTGGGTATGCGCCACTTACAATAGGAGAACAACAACAACAACAAAACGAGAAATGTTTGCGTCCCAACACCAATTGCCATTTAAAGAGATGTAGAATAAAATCTTGAAAAATTTATGGAAACGCGGAACTTCTGTTAGGAAGGGACGCATGTTCCGCTAAACAAAGTTCCCATATATCTGAGTAATTTGGTTGTATTTTTGGTAGCTTTTCATCGCGCGGCGGCAGCACGTGACACTTGCCGTCACATTCTCCAAGGCGCACGCAGGGTGCAGGTGTTCAGACCATTCTCTTTCCTTTTTTCACCTCTCCTTTCATCCTACTCTTCCCTTACACAAAAGCGATGATGCTTTAGCTCGAAGCCGGGAGCAATACTCGCTGCCAGTGCCATTCATAGTTGGGTCATTCCATGCCAAACATACCAGCTATTTTGGCGACCACCTCAAATCGATTCAAAGAAATATCCTGCTGATTCACTGCATTGAAAGCAGTGAATCACTAGAATATTTCAGGAACAAAATTGACGTCACGTGAGTGCTTTCCGATTTTATCCAAAAGTCGTATGGCTGTTCGTGAAAGAAAATCTATTTTTAAGTGTCACTTACTCTTTCAATGCCAAAATTAGTTCATATAGTAAGTATTGGCTACTGTGCAAGGTGTTTTGAGCTGATCATTATTAGTGCAATTTTATGGCCACATACACCTACAAGAATTTAGCCAAAAGGGGTTATGTTTGCAGTTTTTGTATTGCAATACTACTCTTTTAATGAATATTATAGAAATTATTAATCACTCCATAGAAGGCATATTTTGCAAAAAAATACCTTTGCGCCCCTCAAGTGCGAAAACTTTAAGGGAAAAAATCACAAATTTCCCAAAATCATCAACTTTGTCCAATATTGAAGCCAATTTGCACCACGTGGTGTTCTAATTAAAGATAATATTAATAATAATATTACTTTATTCTGGCATGTGTACACAACAGTTACATGCCACCGAGATGAGGCAAAAGGGAACAGACGAAACTGTTTCCTGGCTAGGGCTACATCCCGGCTCGTAAAAAAAAAGGACTGAGACATATGCTCGTGTAAACAGTTTCGTGAACAAAAAACCAAAAAAAGGACAGTGGTGAGGAAAGCGAAAAACATCCAGTACAGCACAATTCATCAGCATCGCTGTAGAGAAGTCATGGATTTTCAAGCAATATCGCTATAGAAGTACGAAAACCTAAAAACACCATTTTATGTTGATATGTCCATCAGAATAAAGTTGTGAATAGATTTATAGAATGAAGAGGTGCAATAGTATCCATCATAATTCAGATTTCAAGTAGAGCGAACAATGTGCGTAGCTTAACAATAGAAATGCAGTGAAGTACAACCTGGTGAACAAAATTATGCATCGCAAGTGGCAAAACATATTGCATCAAGCACTTCATCCTGGATCGAAGAGTAATTTTACTTTCTTTTTAAAATGACGTACAGATCTGCTTATCTGTGATAATTCTACTACAGAGGGAAAACTGTTGCATATATCTACTATTTGATGGTCAAGTGTTTGGGTACCATAATTTGTTCTAGATCGTGCTGAAACAAGTGACGTCCTTCGTAACTTATATTCAATGTGACGAGTGAGGTACATATTGCTGAATGAAGCAAAATCTTGTTTTATACGATCATAAATAAGAACCATCACTTTAAGTTTGAAGCATTCAGTGAAACACAATACACAAAAAACAGAAAATAAATTGCTATGTTTATGTCTATCTGGCCTTTTAGTTATTAGCTGCAATGCTTTTTGTTGAATGGTAATTAATTTTTCTGCATTGGTCCTATTACACGTGCCCCAAACTAAGTTGCAGTATGTGAGGTGCGAATGAACGAAAGAAAAGTATAGCTGCTTTGCCCCCGAATGTGGAAGAAGATGGTTAATACGGCTTATAACGCCAATAGATCGAGCCAGTTTCAGTTTTACATGACTCACGTGATAAGACCAGCTCAAGTCATTGCGGAAGTGTACGCCCAGAAACTTGCAGCTACTGGTACATGTTATTTCTGAATTACCAAAATAGAGTTTTGGGTTGTGGTGTATTGCTTTGTTTTTAGCACGGAATAAAATGAAATTAGTTTTTTTCACGTTCAACCTCAGCTGATTTACCCCCAGCCATTTCTCTAATTCATCAAGCGAACTATTCGCTCTCTGCTCAAGTTCTTTTAGCTTGGGACCAGAAAAGAAGATGTTAGTGTCATCGGCATATAGGATAATGTTCGAAGATGAAGGAATGTTTACAATATCATTTATGTACAAAGTAAATAGAAGGGGTCCTAATATTGATCCCTGAGGTACTCCATATTTTATTGTTCCGTTGTTAGAGCGAGTGTCGTTATGTGGCTTTGTGTATTGTTGACGTGCAGTCAGGTAGCTTTTCATAAGGCTTCTTGCAATGCCACGAATTCCATAAATTTCTAGTTTTGCTAAGAGAATGTCATGTTGAACCGAATCGAACGCTTTACTGAAGTCGAGAAATAGTCCAATAATAAAGTGTTTCATTTCAATGTTTCGAATTAAGACATTTTTTATATAAAGCAATGCGGTTTCAGTCGATTTCCCAGGTTGAAAGCCGTATTGATGATCACTTATCAGATTATTTGCGGAAAGGAAGCCAAAGAAACGTGTATAAATTATTTTTTCAGCAACCTTAGAAAAAATTGGCAGAACTGAAATCGGCCGGTAATTACCGAATTCTGTTTTATTTCCACCTTTAAAGACACAGTGACACGTGCTATCTTTAATCTATCTGGGAACACGCCAGTAGCCAACATCTGATTGAATATATAGGTCAGTGGTTCTATAAGGCAACTAATGGAATTCTTAATTGGTAATGGTGAGATGTCATCATCACCAAAAGCACAAGTATTTTTCAAAGAATTAATAATGGTTGTGATTTCCGCTTCTGTTGTTGGCGTCAGAAATATCCAGTCATAGTTAGGAATCTGAATGCATGACGTAACAGAGGTATTATTAGGCAAGGGAATTGAGCCGGCATACTTACCAGCTTCCAAGAAGTGTTCATTGAATTTTTCGGCTAATGCAACACCATCATAGATAATACCTTTAACCAGCGTTTCGAAGAGTGTTGTGTTAGCTTTGCTGCCGATGAGAGTTTTAATTCCTTTCCAGATCTGCTTTGGATTGTTACCTATGTTTGAAAACTTTTTTCTGTAAAATGACGACTTTGCTTTTTTTAGATCAGCATTTAGCACATTACGAAACCTTTGGTATTCAGCTAATATCTCAGAACTTCTCGTTTTAAGGAATTTAACGAACATCAAGTTTTTTTTCTTTTATTCTTATAAAAAGAGCCTTGTTTATCCAATCTTTACGGGCCTTCCTGTATTTTCTTATTGCCATAATAGGAAAAGCGACATTGTAATGATTAATAACCTTTATCATGAAGTTTTCGTACGCTTCATTTGGATCGGTTTCATAGTAGACGTCTGTCCAATCCGTTGTTTTCAGCGACTCACAGAAAACAGCGATATTATTAGAATCATTCGTTCTACGTGAATGGTTAGGGGTTGTTCGTTTATTACTTAAAAGGACAAATACAAAGAACGGCAAGTGGTCACTCAGACCAGACGAAAACACTCCGGAAAAAACCGCGTCTCGAGAAAAGTTCGTGTAGCAAAGATCTGTTGCTGTTGATTTGTTTACTCGTGTTGGGGACTCAATCGTATTTGTACAGCCATACAGTAGCATCAGTTCTGTTAAGGCCGCTTGAATCGGAGATCTACCCATAACATCAATATTAAAATCACCAAGTACAATAACACGCCATTTATGTGAATCAGCATTATCTAAACATGTCTCAATAAACTGAAGAAAGGCTTCTGTGTTACCTTGAGGTGGGCGGTACAGCGCAATGATAAAAATGTTCCGGTGTAACAGGCTAACACATTCGAAATCTTCGAAAACGCCCGTATAATCAGTCAGGATGTCAAAAGATAAGTTTTGGCGCGTGTATATAGTCACACCCCCACCTCGTTTTTGTTTCCTGAATTGAGTTACATGTTTGTGGCCAGTAAATTGAATGACGTCTTCCTCCGAGCGGAACCACGTCTCGGTAAAAGCAAAAAATCAAAAGTGTAGTTGATCTGCTTCATTTCAGCTTCGACTGCCTCTCCCTTGTTTCTTAAACTTTGTGCATTTAAGTGATAAAAGGACAGGCTATTGATTGTACTGTATCCAGAAGTTCTTAACACTTCTAGGAAACTTTTTTCTGGCGAAACGCACAGTCTGTTCAAGATAATTTTGTCTAAGTCGCTTTTATTGTTGATGTTGATGGCGCGAGTACTTGGTTCCTTTCGAGCAAATATCTTCCCTTCCTTCGTCCAGACAAAACGGTAGTGTACTTCCGCAGCTTTTCTCTTTGTGAGCCACAATAACCTCTTGTTTTGCGCTGTTAAGTTGTCGAAAAACTTAACATCCTTTATGCATTGCTTCAGAGGGCTACGCTTCGCAATCCACAGCGCTTTTGTGGACTGTTTGCAAATTCTGATGAGCACGACCGGGGTTCTGTCTGACCTTATGGAAATGCGATAACATTTATAACATTTATATCCAACTGAAAAGCAAGTAAGCAGTTTATTTGATATCCCAAGTTTTATCATTAAAATTTTTATTTCATGGAAGAAAATAACATTTTGAAGTTTCCAATTGGCGGCTATCTTCCCATTTGGTTATATAGCAGCTTCCCTCTTGTTCCCCGTGGCCCCGGCATTCCTCAAGACAGACAGGGCGTTTCCCCTCTGCCGAGTATAAATCGACGACACGCCTCGCACGCTGGTGATGTTATCGCATGTGCCCTTCCTTCGACTGAGATGGGTCGGCTTGCTTCCCGTTTGCTCCAGCCGCGTTCGTAGTGTTCGCTCGCGTTCATTTACCCGTGGCTGGAACACACAATTTCTGGGGGAATGTTATTGATTTGCACTTTATATGGTGCGTGATGGCGATGCCGATCTCGGAAACACGTCAAGAGTATTCATATCAAAGTAAAAAGAAAAAAATAGGAACTATGAAAAAACAAATGTTAGTTACACGCACCCAGGCTGTCTGTCAACACATCATGCCCCCAAAAAAGTGGCTTGGTAGTGGCATTTCGGTTAGAAAATAACTAATCAGAGAAGCCAAGTTCTGAAATTTTCCATAAGTCAACTAAAGAAAGACATTGTGTCCGTTCCTACAATAACAGCAGTGCGTCCGTTGCCATCCACGGCCATTTAACCTTCTTCCCATGAACTGAGACGCACTCATGAGCTTTACGCCAATCTTTGCCGTACCTCTAACAGACAGTTCTTACATTGATTTGTACGTCTGCTCTGCTGTTCTTTTTTAGCCGAATTTTTCGTCTGCTTCGCCTAAAGATCCCTAATAGTGTTTCGCATATGTGTAATAAAAAGTGGTACAATGTTTTTATTTCGTATGTCATGATGAGCATGCACATACACGGTCCATTTGGCAGCCATACTGAGGCAGCAAACATGCTTCATGCTTGCCACTCCCCGCCGCCGCTGCTGCCACCGCTGGTTTCCGCGAGCTCACTCGTGCGCTCTTGAGCGCAGTTTTTTATAGATGGTGCTAGGCGTTGTGATACGCACCGAGAGAGAAGAAAGCATATGCGAAAACAGAAAAAGAAGCGGAGGAGGAAAGAAGACGAATAAGTTGCACCCCCACGTGCGCGTTGCACGATGTCACTGTGTATTAGACGGAGCAGTGGAATGAACGAGGCGGCCGCGCCGCATCTCGGCTGATTTTCCGGCGGTTGACAGAAGCAGCGGCGCTGTAGTCCCTTGGTACTGAAGATCTTAGAAGCATATGCATTGGGATCGCATGTGCCATAGCTTGCCAAAGCATGTAATTACTCATTTTTAGTGCGTTTAATGCGTTTCAGAGCCTTTATCAGTGTATGCACACCTGCTAAGCAGTCACTTAAGCAGCGCTGTAAGCTGCGCTACATCATAAGCCGCTACTGGCGAACTACAAAGAGAAGTATCAAAACTGCGAATAAATCGTAGGCTCATTTTTTCGACCATCCCTACGATATACACAGAACAGTGTTTTTCATATGAGCCTGCATGCGCTCGACTTTTTCACGAAAAACTAGAGTATGAGTAACGCTGTCACAGCATTTATATTGGTGACGACTCAGTTTTATCATGCCAGTTTTGCAGAAGATAATAAGTATTGTTTTCTGAAAGGCCTATTACATATTAAACATAATAAAAACAACACACAAACATAATAAACAGTGCCAATTTTATATATAGCGCGTCTGTTAATCTGCGTAAATTATTTGTAACCAGATCTCATTTTTATCGATTGCTTGAATTGTGCTGCATCCAGACATTCTATTGGCGTCACGCCATTGCAAGCCAGCAAATTTATGGCAATGTTTTGTATTATAAGCGTAGTTCTATTACGAAATGTCAAAAGTGTAGGCAAGCAGTGGTGCCTCTTGTTTTGAGAAATTTAACTTGTATATGTACAGAGTTCTGTAATCACACACACACACACACACACACACACACACACACACACACACACACACACACACACACACACACACACACACACACACACATATATATATATATATATATATGTATATATATATATATATATATATATATATATATATATATATATATATATATATATATATATATATATATATATATATATATATATATATTGTTACGGCGTTTATTAGCGGGCAGACAGCGAGTATACGCAATGGTGACAGTAACAGCCAAGCACGGACTCTCAGCGCGAGCGGCGTTCTTGTTGGGTAGCCCCACTAGAAGGTACTCAAGAGTTCGACCCATTTCAGAGTTCGGAGGCTTCGCTACAATTACCCCGGGGTCGAAGAGGGAGCCGCCTGGCGACCTAACAGCTTGTTACTATGAGCGGGTCATAATAAACCTTCAGGCGCTCCACGTTGACGATGTCTCGCCCACGGCGGCGCATGTCCGAAGATTGTTCAACGGGTTCAATCAGATAGTTGACGGGTGAGGTGCGCTCGATGACACGGTAGGGGCCTTCGTATTTGGGACGTAGGTTGGAAGAGAGGCCAGCTGCAGAGGTCGGGATCGAGAGCCATACAAGCGCACCAGGAAGGAACGTGGGCTCAGAAGTAGTGGAGCCATCCCGAATACTCTTCTGCCGCTCTTGCTCTTGCGTCGTAAAAGTCTTGGCAAGCTCGCGACACTCTTCAGCCAGCCTGGCTGTCTCGGAAATAGGGGCACACTCAGATGGATCCGGCGTGTACGGGAGTATCGTGTCCATGGTGTGCGACGGGTGCCTTCCGTACAGCAAGTAGAAAGGTGAAAAACCAGTCGTGCTCTGAGGGGCGGTGTTGTAGGTGTAGGTGACGAAGGGCAGTATATTATCCCAATTAGTGTGGTTGGCAGAGACGTACATAGAAAGCATGTCGCCGAGGGTGCGGTTAAAGCGTTCGGTGAGGCCATTCGTCTGTGGGTGGTAAGCAGTAGTTTTGCGGTGGACAGAATGGCACTCCGTCAAAATGGCTTCGACGACTTCCGACAAGAAGACACGGCCTCGATCGCTGAGAAGCTCCTGAGGTGGACCGTGGCGCAGTATAAATCGATGCAGTAGGAAGGACGCAACATCACGCGCAGTAGCCGCAGGGATTGCGGCGGTTTCGGCGTATCGCGTTAAATGATCTACGGCGACGATGGCCCAGCGGTTACCAGCCGACGTCAGAGGAAGTGGTCCATACAAATCGATACCTATGCGCCCAAACGGACGCTGGTAACCGCTGGGCCATCGTCGCAAAATACGCAAAATACCGCCCAGAAATTCGGCGAATTTACGCCACGCTGATACTGCCTAGAAGTGGAAACCGTCGACAAAGGAACTCTAACCTGACATTCGTCCGACGCTGCAACAGAGAAGCATCAGTGTTCAACAACATGCTTCGGAATTTTTGCCGCTATTCCCGGCTAGTTTGCTACCTCGATCATGAAATCGAATGGTTACCACCCACACGCGTCCTCGCAGCAGACGGCCTTCATATGAGCTTCGAGGGTGTGTCGTTGCTTGCAAGCCACATCCGCCGCCTGTGCTTCAGGAGACCGGTGGATGCGACATCAGCTGCCTGGTGCGATTCATCAACGAATGACGACTCTCCGCATCGAGTGGATCGAGCTGGGCGACCTTCAACACCCAGTCTTTCTACAGCACAGCCGAACTCAAGAAACAACACCGCGCCGACAGCAACCTTCACCATGACGAGCAAGCCTTCCATAGCAGAGAACGTCACCTCGAAAGCAGCGCGCGCCCACATGAACAAGTCTTAATCTACACAGCCTACGTCTTGCCTACCGCCGCCTGCGGTCGTTGCATCACTTTCGCCGTCTCAACCACGCTACGGACTCCGGAACAGGGGCACAACCACGAGAGGAACCAACTGACTAACACAACGCCAGCTAAGTGAGAGTACTTTATCTGTTGGCTCAATGAATTTTTTAAGGACCAGGAAGGTTATAGAAAAACGGACTCGTTGTGAATCCCACATTTCTATGCTTAGAATGTATGTCGCGGCAACAAGTGCTCCTAAAGGTTTACAACTAAAACTGCAGCCGGCCACATCAGAGATGTCAAAGAAAAACCTGTCAAGGTGGCACAACACCTTAAATCGGGCGTCTGTTGAACTAACCAGCATACTTATTAGCCATTATGAATCATCAGAAAAAAGTCTGCGGAATCAGGAAAAAGAGCTTGTGCAATCATCTCAGTTTACGACTGAAGAATTAAAAACTCTCGAATTATATCGGTCACAGAAGTTAGCCGAGCTGGATGCTAAAAAGTCAAAGAAGGTCGCGCGTGAGAACTTAGAAAAAAAGGAATGCTCCCGACGAGGAAACATTCTAACTACAGCTGAAATGCGCCAGCCCGAGCTGGAAAGTAAATCTTCTGGACAGGATAACATTATAAATTTGTCATGTTACGATCTATCAATTGAGGAACGCAGTGTGTTATCTCGAGGACTTAATTTTTGCCCTGCAACAGGAGGCTATAGTGAATTTCAGTTGGTGAAGGATCTTCACAATTTCGAACGTAACATGCGCCTCCGTGAGTACTTTTATGATCGGTCCTCGGCTCACAATACCGATAGCTCATCATTGCCATCTTACAAGCATTGGACACTCCCCTCCCAAAGAGACAAATGTCTGGACCTTTATATCAGAGCTGTACAACGCGATGTCATGCAGGCATATAAAGAACGTACACCATTGCACCGCAACCTTGCTGACAGAGAGCAACAAGCAATTGAATCCCTCGCTGGTCGTAATGACATAATTATAAAACCTGCAGATAAAGGAGGCGCCATTGTTGTAATGGACAGAAGCAAATATATCAGCGAAGGCCATAGGCAGCTCAGTGATGCATCATATTACAAGCGGAAAGATAATGACCCAACAAACGAGTTCAAAGATATTGTTCGTGATACCTTGACTGCGCTCTTTAATGATAAAGAAATAAGCTATGGCACTCTGAAATCCCTCATACCGTTGAGCCCAGTAGCTGGCAGGTTTTACCTTCTTCCCAAAATTCATAAGAGAGATAATCCCGGTAGACCGATAATTTCTGGAATTGGAACAGTGACTGAGAACCTTTCCCGTTATGTAGATAGCCTCATCAACACCATTCCGTCCAGCTTTTCTTCTTACATTAAAGATACCAATCACTTTCTATCAGATATTGTTGACCTACAGGTTCCTCAAAATTCGTTTCTCGTTACGTTAGATGTCACGTCACTGTATACTAATATCCCTCACTCAGATGGCATCGAGGCAGTTATCTGCGCGTACAACGATTGCCACGCCAACAAACCAGTTTCCGCATCTACGTTAGCTACGTTGCTTAAGCTCATTCTTGAACTTAAAAATTTCGAATTTGATGGGACACATTATGTTCAAGTTAGCGGTACATCTATGGGCACAAGAATCGGACCAAACTACGCAAACATATTTATGGGGCTCCTTGAAAACAAATTTCTTGCAAATTGTGAATATAAGCCATTTTACTATAAGCGGTTCATCGACGACATTTTCCTAATCTGGCACCATAGTGAATCGCAACTTCT